>NW_007577869.1:0-241559 GCF_000690725.1 Stegastes partitus | reverse complement strand
GCCTCTAACTGATATTAAATTATATTACAAAAGTTTGCTAATGCATCAGTGAGTGTGCAGCATTTCTCGGTCGGAGTTATTCAGTTGGTACGTCGCTTCTTTCATTTTCCAACTGATGTGGCAAGCCTCTTAGAAAGGATTGCAAGATAAATCTGCGGTGTTTGTGAGATGATAAATGTGGTCAGAAAGAAGATAACGAAAACAATATTCTCTCTTATGCATCAATCTTCCTTAGGCCTGAAATCCTTCCTGAAAGACATTTCAGATGTGACGAGGAAATCCAAATAGAACAGATTTTCTTTTAAAATAATGAGTTACGAGTGGCAGCAATGCATTGCATCATAACACTGTATTATCTAGCAATGCAATTACTAATATTAAACCACTCTGAAACACATCCTTTTTCTCTGACTGTTTTCACTCTTGCACTCCATATAGCTATTTTTCACTTTAGGTATCCTGATTGACATAGCTGTTTGGGGAAAAAACAACCCAAAGCTACAAGATTGCTTTCAAGTTCAAGTAAAATCTTGACATCAATGTAATTACTAAATTTAGAGACAAACTTTTGTCGACCGTTCTGTGAAAGTGGACTAAACCATGCACCTGTCAGAATGAGGAAGGAGCCCCCAGAGGCTCTGGTGAGTCACCCGTATAAATTTATTTCCACCAGTAACATTTACTGCATGTAAAGAATGTCTGATGCCACCCGTTGGTTTGTGGACTACCATTTTGAAGCCTTGAGTTTGGAATTGGACCATTGCCACCTTGATCTTTTGAAACTGGATGGAAGGAGTAAGTGGTAGATCTGACTGAGAGCTCAAGGTTTGCTACACACAGATGTGATAGTAACCTGTCAATCATAAGGTAGCCCCACCCTAAAAGACAATTTTCTTTATAGTGTATTTTAATATAAATGGGACCATAATTTACAAAATGAATGCTATACTGTATTTAAAGAGACATTAAACTAGCAATTGAGACCATCAACTTATTAAGAAAAGTAAGAAGTAAAGTTGTTTTTTTAGAGACTTCTTTCAGTTAACCAAAGGAATCAGCCTCTGCTGGTCATTAGAAACAATGCAGGTTTTCTATTCAGACCGGGACAGTATTTCCATCTTTTATATTCTGTTTACCAAAGTATGATTCCAGGTATGGCTTGGCGATAAAACAATAGGCTGTGGCTGTTGGATACCAGCTTCGCAGTGGGAACATACTTATGCGACACATTTCTACTTATGTTTGCACTGTTTCTTACATGTATTTTTTTCTTTCTAGTATGTGTGTATCTGTGCGTACTGCTGCTGACAACACTATGAATTTCTCCACTGTGGGATAATAAAGGCATATCTTATCTTATATGTTTGTACATCTCACTGTGTGACTATCATTTTAATACTTCTTTTTTTGTTTTTAACTTACAATAAAAATCAGATCACTTCTTGTCTTCACTCATGTTTACAATGTGGAGTTACAGTTTTTCTCAGTCACTTTGATACATTTCTCAGATCAGAATTGAAATTCTCAAAACTACTTGCTCAATCTTTACATCATTGTGTCACTTGTGCACATCAAAAAAGCAGTTTCTCATTTCTTTGAACAAGTTCTAAATGCTTTGGTACATCCATGCAAATGATTATGTACAATTCTCTGCTGTTTTCTACATTATCAATTGCTTTTGTCATGTTGATCAAAATGTACTGTAATGGGTCTCTGTTGAATAGTCTTACACCCCACAACATTTAGGCATTAGTTCATCGCACAAGTCTTCACATGCAAAATGGTTGAACAAGTTGTCAGAATATGTCGAGCATATTTCTTTACATTTCCATTAGACTTTTTTTTCTAAATCTATCCTAAATTGGTAAGCTGCTCCCAGGTGAATCTTGACTTTCTCTAACGAAGGGAAATGTGTGTAGCATTACATAGATCAACCAATGATCAACCAGTTTTCTGAAATAGCTCAAACATGCATCTCCTGAACCATCAACTGGTAGTATAGAGGAAGACTGCACTGTAATTCCTACAGCACTGCATGTACAGTTTTCCCTAAAGAAATTATCCTATGTACATATTTCTACTTTTGTTTTTTTTGTTTTTTGCTTTATGCTATGCAGTGCTCTTTTCCTTTCTGTATTGCAATGACATGGTCTGTCAACAAATTACAGTACAAAGAGTAAAAGTCTAAATGTGAATCTTGTCCAGTCTCTTGCAATCAATGTCCCGCATTCACTAAGGGGTGTAACTCACAATTTACAATTTACAATAATTGTCATCAAAACTTAAGCCATAATTTACATCAGAACATCCCTCCAGAGTACACTGTTACACTGACAACATGACTAAGCAGTTTGTCTTATCCATACACATTGACACAGGGACTTGTCATTGTGATGGCACTGCCATGTTCATTGACACAGATATTTAGTTTTGAAAGATGAACTAAGGATTTTGAGCGAGCAAGTAACTGCCTTTTGCAGGTAATCCGTGGTGTTTTGCCATTCGTACGAATTGTTTTGAGAAATGCACTTACTGTTTTGCAAATGTCAAGGATGATTCGAGAAATGTACCAAAGCGACAGAGAAAAACTGTAATCTGAGTATTACGGTAGCAGCATTCAGCTGCGCGTCTTGCAGTGAGCTCCGGGCGTTACGGTGCTGCCCGGCCCCCCCGGACCGCGCGCTGCTCCGGTGTTTGTTCACGCGCAGAGCCGCCACACCGAGCCGTCACTAACCGCAGCTCAAGCTTCGCTCTGAAGCAAACTCTGGACACCACTCCGCTTTCTGCTGTAAGTTACGCATATTATTCTTTGCTTTTCTAAAGCCTCTTTCCCACTGTCCTTCCCGCGAAGTGCAGTTGTACAGTTTTAAGATGCTTCACGCTTTGTTTCGTGTCCGTCCTGGAGAGTTAAGAATCAACTGCAGCCTGAAATTCAACTCGTTTCACGCTGCGTGTTTGGAGAAGCTTTTTACGAGAGCAGGCTTTTCATGTGGTCAATAAGTTGTTTGTAGTCGCGCTAGTTTATGGGATTTTTTTTTTCTTGAAGCATGCGCTGGAGAAAGGAAGTTAAAATAAGCTGTCGAAGAAGAAAAAAAAAACAAGTTTCTTTGTAACGTGTAGCTGGGGATTATTTTGTATTATTAGAAAATTAAACCCGTTCATTTGTTTTGTATTTTCTTTACCGTGTTGCTCCATAACCGTCTTAACGACTTAGCTGCGACACCCCACCCAGCAACTGTGAAGTTATTTAGCAGCCAGAGCTTCACGTTTGCAAATCTTTTTTTTTTTTTTTTTTTGGGCAAGGGGGGAGGTCAAAAATGTTCTGTCATTAGTCAACATTACAGTTTAGCAGGGGTTTTTTAATTCGCAGTTCTCTCAAGTTTTTGTATTTCATTAAACTACTGGAAAAAATACCAACAGGTCACTCAGAATGAGGGGTGACAAATTAAAGGAAAACTCTGAATAAATGAATGGAGGACCATTAGGAATGCAGGAGTTACCGTTCAGTGATGCTCTGTGTCATGTAGAACAATGTTGGGCTGGCTCAGCTGATTGTGAAGGAAAAGAGAAAACCAGGAAAGAGGGGTCATTGTTGGGGCACAGATGGCAGGAGCATCAGTCACAAAGATTCCTCAAACTGGCTTGTCTGCATTTAGATCTGCAGGACAGACTAAAAAGAGCTGGAAACGTTGGTTGATAAGCATCATGCTCATGCATTAGATGAGTACAAACGGAAGAGCAATGCTGCATTAGGTAGCCGAGAAGGTCAATGACGGAGATGATTACACTGGGTCAGTAAGAACAGTAAGCCAACAAATACAGAGTGAGTTGTATTATAGTAGGTTTGCACTGTATGAACCCCTCATTACAAAGATGAATGCACATTTGAGCTCAGTGGTGGACAACCACAGCGACTACAGAGATGTGAAAAAGTGCTGTGGTCAGATGAGTCATCTGTGTGTGTTCTAGACAAGTGGGCGAGTGCATATGTAGGTTACACCAAGACCAAAACAGTACAGAGCTGAATGCTTGACCCCAACAGTGAGGGGATCTGGTGGATCACTTGTACTATGTGAGGCATTTTGCTGGCATGATTTGGATCCACTTGCCCCCCTGAGATGAAAGAGTCACTGCAAATCAATACACCATTGCTCTGAGTGATCACCTTCATCCTGTGATGAAACACTGACATTCTGATGGGAGTGGTCTCTTCCAGAATGGTCCCATCCATAGTGCAGGAGGGGTCACTGGATGGTTTGATGAAAATGATGAGAACCATTTGCTATAGCCTTCACAGTCTCCAGATCTTAATCAAATTGAACACCTTTGGAAGACCGACGTATTAGACAGCATTCTCCAGCACCAACATCAAAACGCCAAATGAAAGAATAGGACATTTCATGTTGGTTTTTCCTTTAATTTGTCACCCATCTGGAGAATAAATGGCAGTTCTCACTGGTTACCAGGTGCAACTGGATTAACCAGTGTGGCAAAGCCAAGATACACCAATATGTTCTTATCAGATTAACAGATATTGCTCAAGTAGGGCAGCAGTTTTAGGCATTATATTTCTGAACCAGCAGTTTTTTCAGTTGAAAGAGACGACACACGTGTGCTGCAATGTTTATCTAAAACCGAAATTAGTTTCTGCCAGTGTACACAGTTCAAATGTATACTTTATCTTGAAATTTTAATTAAGATTAAGCGTAGTAGTCAATTGAAACTGACTGCAGAGTTAATGAGCTCTGTTTGAATAGCTGCCATTCATTCTTGGGAAAGGTAAATCCTTCAGTGTGAGAGTGTGTTTAACACTCACGTCAGTATTTGGTGTGTCAAGACTTGTCCTAAGCGAAGTTCAGCAGTGCTGCAGCACACACAGAAACAGTCATGTTGTCTGTGCTTTGTAATCTGCAGAAAAAGTCTCACTTCTATTTCTCATGATGATTGCTCATCTGATGATTAAAATATGGGCGTATTTTCCAATTTCCAACTGCTGAATTTGTTGAGTGTTTCAGCTGGAACAATAGACAATGAACAGCTGTAGTTTTCCCTCAGTGTGACATCAGTGCTCAGTGCATGCTTGTACATTGACATGCTCAAGTTTTCAATGCTACCACCAAGTCAACACACAACAAAACCTAACCCAAGATGCTGGTCTGGGTCAGACACAAGTCAATAACATGAGGGAAGCACCATAGGGGCTTTATTAAATTCCTCACATTTCAAAATGAGGAAAAACCAGATGAAAAAGAGGGGTTTTACCTCTCAGCATGACATCTTTAAAACCTGCTTACTTGGTTTTTCTTTTTCATGAATCAAGCCTTATTCCCATGGCAGCAGTAGCACTGTTTTCCTCTAATCGCCTCATGATCAAGAATCAACATATCATCTAGGCTCTGTGGGCGGGCGGAGGTTTCTAATTGGCCAAAGAAATAGGAAAGATGAAACGGGGCTTCCATCTCTGTTCTTAGTGCCCATGGTGACAAAGTTTCCAGTTTGGTGAAAAACTAAAAAAGCTGATGCGAAGTGAGCAGCAGTGGCCGTGAGGTGGAGATGCTGATTTAGCCGTCAGCCATGTATTTTCTGGCAGAGGTATTTGTTCCAAAGCATCTCTGCACTTTTAGCCAAAGCAAGCATAATCAAACCACTGGATTTTTGGATATTTCCACTGTTAACATAGTAAACACGCTGTGTTCTGAAAGCACAAGTAGCTCTGGTAAACGGGTCAGATCTGCCTCGATGGTGACCTTTTAGACCATTTTCTTTCCCTGCATATGTTTGTGACTGCAGGATAGTGTCACCCTAGCCAACCCTCACACACTGTTTCAGCTTTTGTTGCAAGCTCTTCTCACTAATGGCTCTCATGCAGAACATTGCAGCTCCCCCGTGTCACAAAGAAGTGGTGCACATTGTCATGGAACTGTGCTTAATATCCGTCCAGCCAGCGGAACTATTACATTACAGTATGACATCCCCATCCAGTGAGGTGAGATTTACTGCGCTGCAAAACTG
This sequence comes from Stegastes partitus, assembly GCF_000690725.1. Lineage (NCBI taxonomy): Eukaryota > Metazoa > Chordata > Actinopteri > Pomacentridae > Stegastes > Stegastes partitus. The sequence goes on along the minus strand of NW_007577869.1, from coordinate 235,547 downwards.
CAAGTTGTCCCCGTGCGCTCCATCATACTGGATTGGGAGTTGAGCAGGTCTCAGTGGTAGCTGGGCTGCGATATGAAATGGTCCGCTGAGAGTTACGCAGTAGCATATGTAGATGGTTGTGTGTGTAATTTTTGTGAGGAGGCAGCGAGGCAGGCAGCAGCACGGAGCCCTGGGCAGTCCCACAGGTCCTTCACACACTCTTGGCATGCTGTATGCGGGATGATCAAAGCAGATGGTAACCCCCTTTTTTGTTTAACCCCTCGGTGATTAATTAACACTTCAGTTCACTGACAGTCCACCAATGACACAATGAACTGTATTTCATTTACTGCTTATTTTTAGATAAGCGGTGTAAATGGATGCAAGTGTTGCTGAATGAGGTGCTTGTTGCTGACAGATCAGGCGGAGTGGCACAAAGGGAGGTTTTTCTTGAAACAGATTGGAAAGGAGCTTGAAGACTTGTCTTTTCTTTATTTTTCAAATTAAGAGAATGCAAAGATAATATATTTAAAGAAAAATCTGACTGACTGCAGATGTCTTCTACGTGTGCTGTTTTGGTTATCGTCTCTTTAGATCTATTCTTAAAATAGAAACAAATGTGATTTACTTCAGCGAAACAGTGGTAAGCTATATTTAGGTTAATCTTTTCTGCACTGACTTCTGTTCTGTCTCTGGGGCCTACTGTGCACCAGCAGCATTGTTGTACCGACAAGGATGGCTTTCTCCTCAGGATCTTTGCTTTTAATTTCCTACTGTCTGCCGTGACACTGGTTTAGCCGTAGGCTTTACTGATGACCCTCCAGCAGATGTGCCTCTGTTTATTGGACAAGATTAGAGAAGCCAAGACCATATGCTACTTTTTAGACTTTACCACTTTATGGCAGCGATGGCCCTGCCCAACTCATTGATCGCATCTTGGTAAGACAGAAAGGTAGTGCCATTTTTGGATGATGCTAAAACGCTGTGGATAATTTCTTTGTGCATTTGACAAGTAATTTCCCTCAGGCAGTTCCAGCTGTCTGCATGAACTCAGCAGAATCTCATCCTGAGTTCATTATGTGTGATAACCACATTACCTCATGTGGTAAAGTATCCTTCATTTGACTTACTCGTATCCTCGTTTGTTGGTCTGTGGTTTCCTAAAATCATCACAAACTTTAATTAAATTTTAATTAATATTTAACTGAGTAGTACACTTGAGGGGACCCCACAGCACATCTGGAAGGACAGAGCAGTGAGTTGAGTTTAAGCGGAAGCTGTGAACTCTTCATCTGATAGTATCTGTATTCGCTAATTAGATTTGTAATTGTGTGTCGGTGGCGAAAAGTCTGCAGTCTCCCAAAATGAGGAACGCATCAGGCTGTGCAGCTCAGCTGTTCAGAGCTCTGCTGTGGAGGCTGCTTCTTTAAGTCACTGTGTATTGTGCTCACAGTGGAACATTGGGATTGTTTTGGCCACTTGTGCCCCTGCATTGAGTTTTTTTTTTTTTTTTTTTTCGTGGTTTCACATTTCCCCCTTTGCCATTTGAACAAAGTCACCTTTCACTTCTCCTCAGCAGCGCTTATCCATCATGTCTAACATTTTCAACACTTTCCCGCTATATCTGGTTAGCTGACCTCCTGGCAACCTTTTACTGGAAGAACTCAAAACCTCACAATCTGAAGAAAATAAATGGAACTATCTCAGCTGCTAAATGCTAAGAGTTGAGGCAGCAGCTTTATCTCCCCATAGGTTCAGTCTATTACCTCAGAGCCATTCCCATGGAGGCTCAGTAATCCCTATCCTGCAGTTGTTCTCTTTTCTTTTTCTTTTTTTTTAACTCAGTGATTCCATTTGAACGTTGGACCTCTCTAGCAGTTCTTTGCTGAACATTTGGTTCCCACTGAAGTCACAGCCTTGACTATTCTACTGCATTATGGATAATTTAACATAGCGGGTTCATCTAGAGGTTGATTCACTAAAGTGGTTTCTGGTACTGGAATACAAAACTACTGATTTGGCTCCAGAAGGAGGAAATGTAGCACACCATGAAAGCAATCAATGCCTTTAGAGTCTCACATTTTGTTGAAATAGTATTTGTAATGCGATTGGGTAATATGGTAAAAAGTCATTCTTTCAGGTTATATGGAGCTGCATCTAATATTGTCGTTTTCATCCTCTTAGTAAATTGTCTGGTATAGAAATGTCAGTAAATAGTGAACAATGTCTTTCCCCATTTTTCTAAAGCTGTATGTATATTGCTAATTTTGTCTGTTCAACAGCCCAAAACCCAAATGCAATCAATTTACTCTTATGGAAGATGAACAAAAGAGACAATTATTTAACAGCCACATGCTGGAGCCAGAGAATTACAATATGTTTGTTTCAAAATGCAAATTAACCAGTTTGTTGTGGTTTCTTTTTACATTGCTGCCAATGCAGTCTCTGTCAACTGATGGACTTTTAAAAATAAATTAAAATAAACGTGTCGCAGAAGATACTGTGATATGGAAGCAAGGAAGCAGACAGAAAAAGCAAAGTTTGTCTCAAATAAAATAGAGCAAAGGCAGCAGCTGTGCTTGTCGGCAGAATGGATGTCCCTGTCCGACCTTTGTTCAGCAATGAGTGAGTTTTCCTGTGGTAATGGTTCAGAAAAGGAAGGGAATCTCAATCCTGTGATGCAGTTCCCAAATAATTTTCTCCAGAGTTTTGCAAGTGGGTGTAATGATGCATTCAGACTCGTAAGCTACAATATATTATTATTATTATTATTATTATTATTATTATTATTATAGGCCAAATAGAAAGAACACCAGAGAAGCAAAAAGTAAAAAATAAAGTCAAACACAGTAAAAGATTAAAAATCCACAAACAGAATTTCAATCTAAATAAATCAATACACAACAAACACTAATTGATCCAAATAAAATAGGAAAAGTAACAAAAATGCCATATCACATTAAGGAAAAAGAATGAACAGGATCAAACAAAATGGAGAGTGGAACCATAAAAACAAGAATAAGGAATAGATAAATAGAATAAAGGAGAATTGTGTTGTATTGCCAACTGGTAAGAGAGAACCACCCAGTTTTAACGCTACATCAGCTTCCTTCACATGATTGAACTGAATATTCAGATTCCTTATTTTGGAGCGTGCGGCAAGCTTGCATGTATTTATTTATTTATTATGTATTACATAACCGCGCAATCATCAAGCATCATCATCATCAGCCTTAAACTTAATGCTTTTCTCCCCTCTTCATAAAAAACAGTTTCTCATTCTAGGTTAAGTGTTGTTTTAAATTAAATGGGTACAATACAGGAACAAAGATACTTCAAAATAGTAAGGAAAAAAAATGATTGTGTTCGTGCTATTTATAACTAAAACCCTTTTCAAAGCCATTCTTCTCTCTCTTCTAATCATCTCTCAACCTGAACATGATGGTTAAAGGACAACTATAGGCATTTAGGTTATACATAAATGGCATTTTTATTTTAATGCTTAATTCTTTTTTTTCCTACAATGTACTGAGTGCATCTATCACTAAAAGTAATTTTTGTTTTGTCGCCTTTTTCTTGCAACATATCAACAATGTCTTTAACAAGGAGGTAATCAACAGAAGTAAGCACAGATTTACTGAAAAAATAAAATAACAAATACATCATATCTGCCTGTATTGCAATTATCACTAAAATATGACAATAGTGTATTTTACATTGTGTATTGCAAGAGCAGGCCACTTGTCCTAGTTGTCCAAAACACATTCCATCCCACTTCATGTATATTTGAATATTTCTCATAGTAAACAAATATATTTAATGTTTACTGTCTGCAGACGGCCTGCTGTAACCTCTAGTAGGGTAACAGCTACCTAATCTAAATTTGTCAGCATAGTAATTGCTAACCAGTCACATGATAACATAAAGACTTTTCAAGCATTCATTAGCTCTAAATCAAAGTGTTGCTTTTAGTGCTTTTAAATTATCTGGTTCACTAATAGCACAAGAAATACTTCTATGTTAGCCTCAGGTGCATCTTTTGCAAAGCCGTTGCCATCAGAACCCTTGAAGATCAAAGAAACTGCTGCTCTAAATGTGTAACCCAGCTGCGGTGCCGTTTTGTTACTATGGCAACAGTACTTAGCGCAGCAATATATAGTCTAAAGTGTTTCATAGTTTACGCAAATGAGAGGGCTTCCGCTAATGTTAGAAGAAATGATTGCATTTGTATGACGTATAGTATGGTTAAGCTTCACACAGTGAAGGTCACATTTAAATAGGGCAGAGATGTTTTTTTCCCATCTAGTAGCTGTAGCTATAAACGATATACCATTTGGCCCCTATATTAACCTATCACAGATACAGTATATGCACAGGTAGAAAAGCTTTTTCTATAACAGAACCTAATGCAGAAAGAAATGCTTGTGGTTATTTAGATAAAGCTTGATTACATGGTTTGTCCAGCAGAGCAGCTCTGACTGTGTTGTTTGCAACAGTCGTATCACAGCTGAGCAGATGATGCAGAGCTAAGCGATGTCTCCACAGTAAGATGCTAACTAGTTTGTGAAATACATTTCTGGAAGTTTTATATTAACATCAACACCATCGTTTTCCATTTTAAAAGTATCTCTAGTTTAAATGTGTATTGAATTTAAACTATAAAATGTCCCATTCAGTATGTATCTGGGTTACAGTGAAAATAGAAAAAGGACTGTGGAAGCAGATGGATTCATATCCACATTATTGTATATTGTATGCAAAGGTTGTGCAATACAATCCAACGTTGCCTTCAGAAGTTTTCGGGTTTGCATCACATACTATTTCTGTGTTCCTAACTGCAGACCCATAGAATGTGCTTTCTGCTTAAATTTCAGTAAATATTGATCGATATATTGTGCATGCTTATGCCTTAGCAGTAAGTAAAGGCAGACAGTCTGTATATGTGATCACTTTAGGCCTGAGTAAGCAGGATTATCATTTATTAAGCACATTTTGATATGATCACATTGTTTTGTTATTTTGCAATATTCTATCAAATTGCTGATTGTTTGCTATGTATTGCAGTTTAAAAACAAACTTTCACGTTTCTGAACTATTTTAGTGAAAAGTTTTGTTTGATCAGATGTAAGAAGAATTGAACATAATTTTTATTGCATGAGTTAAGATTATTTTGCACAGAGTTTTTCCAGTATTTGACATGTTTTGATGTATACCAACCAGTGTGTGTGGGTTCTCAAAATGGCTCTGGCCTGACAAGGATATGGGACATCTGGGGGTGGCCCTTGGAGTCTGACCAGGTCAACAGCTTGGACTCTTGGTCGTGTTCCTCAAGTCACTCCTGAGCAGTTTTTGTGGTGATGCAGGCTGCATTGTCCTGCTGGGGGAGCCTGCTGCTGTAGGGGCATATTGTTGCCATGAGGGGTAGGGGGGTGCTTGGTTTGCAGTAATGTTGAGGTGGGTGGTCTGTGTGATGCCAGTGCAGGTTTCCCAGGAGAAAACTGCACTGCAGCGATATCATCCATGTCATTCACTTTACCAGTCAGTGGTCGGGAATAGTTTTCTTAATATATCTATTTTCACAGCCACGTTGCTCAGATTTAATAGTGTTTAATGTCTATAAACAGTGGGCTGGAAAAGATTTCTGACGTTAATAAGGCAGAAAGGCAAGCAACTACTTATTATTGAAAAGTAACATTTCCTTCAAAATGCATTAAAGTAATGAATTCACCGCCAGACTCTTGCCAAGGGAATAAACTGAGCAGGACCAGGGGACAAAAGCAACCTTCTTCCTGATTAGATATCTACTTCATTGTGCCTGAACATCAGCCTCCCTGTGCAGACATTGATTTGCCACTGGCTACTGTTGCTTCCCTCATTTGTTTCTGTATAAACTCAGCTGAGCCCGCATGGCATTTGTGCTTGGCGAAAACCTGATTAGCAAGCTGTGTGGGTGCATTCACATTTACCAAGGGGCGGCTTTGGCATGTCTGAAGATCAGTTAGCAATATATTGTGTGACCAGGGATGACAAAAACTCTGGAAAATTGTGCTCAAGTAAAGAGATAGATATTTCACTCAAGTAGATTTTAAGGTTACTTGTGAAGTAAGTCAATATAATGATTAAATGTTGATGCGTTTGATTTTCAAGGAGGTGATGGTGGGTGGGTGTTAATGCACACACATACGACTGATTATCAGTTACAAATCTTATTAAACCGTCACCTTCCTGAAGCCTTACTAGAATTCCCCAGACAAAACTCAGACAAATACAAGTATCGTATAGTCTCGTGTAGTCAATGTAGACTTTATGTAGTAATATTAAGCTGCATAATAAAATCATCACTGTATTCTCCACAGCAGCTGCAGACACAAAGAGTTTTTATACACAGATAAGTGCACACACAGGGCTACATTGCTCCACAGTGGGTGTTGACATTCCCCTCTGGACAGCGAGTTAGAGCAAGCAGCGAACGTGCTGTTGTACTGACCTGCCTGAACGTCACGCTGCAGGTCTTTTGCAGCATGAATCCTCCACAATTTGGGCTTCACATCAACTTTTCTGCTGGTTCTTTCTCACTGTAGTATACAACCTGTTTCAGACTCTGAGTTGAATGAACATTTTGCAGTCTCAACAGGGGTTGTTAAAAACAGCAGTGAGGCCTCACACACCACAGTGATGGTGGAAGTTATTAAATGAACAAAGAAGTCATAGTTAGAAGGTCCAGCATGCACTTGCTGGTCATGCAACAGTGTAGGTGTGCCTCATGTGGATCACTAGGCATAATTACTAAGGTACTTCTAATTTTAACCCTAGCACCGAAATTATATTGTTGTACTTATTTTTTAGCCTTGATCCATGACCCAGGTGCAAATAACACCTCACCTCATTGGTACTACATCAATGAATGGACCTTGTGCAGAACATCAGCTGAGAGCGCCTCTCTGACATGGAGCTTTACTCTGTAGTTGTAGAATCAGAATCAGAATCAGCTTTAATGGCCAAGTATGTACACAACATACATGGAATTTGATTCCAGCTTTTGGTGTCACCCTAGGAATTAGCAAGGAAAAGAATAACAATAAAGTAGAATAACTATAGAAAGAAAATAATAAAAGTCAAATAAATAATAATAACAAAAAATAAAATAAGATAAATATATACAAAAATATGCACATCCAGCAGAAAAAAATATATGTGCAGTGGTGCAAATGATGGCATTGCAGACAACAATGTAAGTAAACAAAAACAAATTCCTAGGGAACGCAGAGCCGAGGCTGCCATCCGTGGCGCCATCTTGCAAAGACAGGAAGATAGATCCCTTCTTCTATCCTGATTTGACTTCTGCCTAATCTTCCATTCTCGCACAAGTGAAACTGCTGAGTTTTAACAGACAAAATGCTCATAAAACAATGTTCTTTCAATAAAAATAGTAAATGACACTTGTTACTTTCACCCCAGGGTGTGACAGAAATAAGCAGTAATTGTCAATAGTAGAGGTTTATCAATGGAAATGTTAAGTACAAACTTCAAGCCCATGAACACAAACACATTTTTCAGTAACAGTTTTCTTCAGTGATCAAGGCTTTACAGTTTATGCTTTTTCTCCACTATGGAAGTGAAAAGTGGTTTAATTAGCTTCAGCTTTTCACAGACTACTGCTGCTGCTGCTGCTGACCATTGAGCAAAGCGTGCCCTCAATTTAAGGAACTGGCTGTGCTTTTTCTGGCACTTTAATAAGGCTTGAATGCGTCTGGGGCAAAAGGGTGATAGCCCTACTGAACATCAAAGGCCTCACACACATGCACACGTACAAATACGTCTCGAACAAGTCTGAGGGCGGTCTGAAGAGTATGAGGTGTTTGAGGGAAAATAAAAAGTCTGTTTCAAGCTTTGGTCCAGGCCAGAGAGGTACCTTTTGGCAGACAAAGGATCTATTTATGCTTGTCTGTCTCCTCGTAAAGTTGGCTCAAGCAGTCGGCCACATTCCATTTCCTGTACAAAGACGTAACCTTTCCAAGTAGAGATAAAATGACTGAAATGTTATTGTCACCTGATGATTTTGCCCGATTCATTGCCGCCCACCATCAAAAGAATAGCACATAACTGTTTGGTCATCTGTGAAATAAAGCAACCTACTGATGAAAGGCGTCCTGTTTGGGTCAGCTTTACATTTGCAAAGACCGGTTTGTATTTTCCACAGACGATAAAGAGGAAGGTTGAGATTTTCGGGCAGGTTGTAATATGCATTGTTCCAAGTATTGATTTTCTGTCACTGTGGACCTTTATTATTTGCACTCTGTCTGCAGTGTGGGAGCATGATGGACAAACCAATCACAGTCTGAATAGTAACAAGAATGGTGTGTGATTTTGTTGGCATGGATGCAGCTTTGTACATGCGTGTATGTGCTTTGCTTACTGATAGAGGGGACCGATTTAAAGAGCTGTCATTGCATTAGAGCTGGGTTACACAGAAACAACGATGAAATGTTGAAATTAGATTTTTTTTTTTTTTCTTTTTTCTTTTAGACTGAAGGCTAGCTATACGCTTGGAGACAAAGGTTCAGGAGAATGAGCCATATCCTTCACCATACTTATTAAGCCTCAAGGATACTGAGTGTAAATATTTGTTTCCAAGAAAACTCCACTGGATGTGCTTTTAATAACAAAAGAAAAAAATGATTAAGCTTTATATTTTCAAACGTAAGGCATGGAGAATATTTTCTTCAGTTATAGCTTCAAACACAGGCATTATACTAGAAAAGGGTAATTTAAAAAAAAGCCATATGTGCCAGCGATAGACGCTGCATCAATAGCAAATAGAAAAAAGATTTAATAGAATGTTTGATAGCTTCCAGCACAAAATGAAAACACACAATGTGGATGCATGTACAAACTCCAATCAGACTCCCTGGCCTGTCTCACTTCCCTGACCATACCCTGTCACTGTCCCTGTGGACTCCATGGAGGTCTCCGGAGGTTAGTCTGCTGCTGCCTGGGCCTCTTGTCACCCCTGTGAACACCTGCAGACCTCCCCAGGTGGAAGCTGCGGCCAGCAGGGATGGCTGTTGCCCTTGCAAAATGGGTTTTGTGGCCAAACGCCCACAAACTTGTGTCCACCTCCACCTAGGCGATGCACTAAGCGGCAGTCTGCTTTGAAGGCTGACAAACTTGACATCAGGGTGCAGAGTCCACTTCTGCTGACACCTGGTCCTGGCCAGCCACTCTGAACCTTAACCTGTGTTCCCTCCATGCACATAAAAATAACTTTACAAGGCTCACATTTTGAGGCATTTCATTTTCAAAGTTCAAGAGTATCTTTTAAGTTTGTCAATGTATCACATCTTATTGATGTTTAATCAGTTTACCCCAAATTAACTTTACTAGCTTGTGATAAATGTGTATTATATTGCTGTGTTAACATTAAAATAATTTCCTGTCTCTATATCTAAGGTAGTTAATTAAATGCTGATTTTTATTAAAAATAGGTAATTAAAAATTGTCTGTAATTATTAAGTTTGACTGAAATTAAACATTTTTTGTGATCAGTTTAGCAGTTGTGTTACCCACCTCATATGATGCGACCTCCAGCTGACACCTAGCTGCGGTCCTGTTAGGTATCAGAATAGTCTGCCAATCAGTCAAACATGCTATGAAGATGGAAGAAAGTGACGCTTATGAAGTGCTGTACTTGGAAAAACAGTGTCTTCTCAGCGATATAGAAATGAGTTAGTGTTGCACATTTTATACATTTCAACAAACTGCTATCATTTTCAATGTAGACAGTCACAAAACATTTCAGCCACAACAAACAGGAGACACATCCGGAGGTGAATATGAGTGCGATGCTGCTCTGCCACTAGGGTCAAAATGATGGACAGCTTTTTAATTTCAGGTTTGTTGCTCTGCAGTCTGGACCCTCGAGACTCTAAAGCCATTAAAGCTGAGACCTAGCTAAAGCTAATATCACAGATGATTTAGTTGAGCGGGACAAAGTATAGCTTTGTTGCACATCAGTGATAATTGCTGCTGTCTTGTTTTGCTTGATATTTTCTTCAGTGCTCATAAAGTGTGAACTGGGGAATATGATGATTTGACACACTGGCTAGCTGGCAAATGAAATGTCAGTGTCATCAATTGTTGTTGCTTTTGAAACACATAAAAAAAAAAGTCAGTCACTGAAAAGTATGTAAGCCGAAAAAAAAGAATGTTTCTGTGCCATAATTTAAAAACAGGTGAACAGTATTTCAGTGTTCAGTGGTTCACAAACATGAAAAGAAAACATGTCCCCCTCTTACTTTGTGTAGGTGTCACTGTTGTAACATTAGAATATGAACTGCTGTTTTATTTGCTGATTGCCTTTGTTGTGTACTCACACTCACGTGCTACGTGGCAAGTTTGTGACAACAGCATCTAAGTTGTTGTGCTTCGTGCTTGACGCCGAAAAGCTGACCTGTACCTACACGTGGACTTTCGTGGATGTTGTTGCCTGTTCCTGCTGCCAGACCCTCTTGTTGAGCTTTATAGGCAATAGAAGTGGGTTTATTGCTGTGCAAACCTCCATTACTACTTCCATGCCTGCGATGATGAGCGTAGGATAAGTTCTCTTCCACATGTTCAGGGGAGGAAATGAGACAACAGAGCGTAAAAAGGCATATATTAAACGAAATTGGCAACGTGTCACCAGACGCCAGAATAATAACATGTTAGATATTTTGAGGATCTTCTTTTGACCTTTACCAACCAATTACTTCCGCGTAAAAGAGATTTTTAGTGACGCAGGTTGAGCCCTCAAATGAGTACTCTCCATCATCCAGCAGGGCTGCCTAGCAACCAGGTAGCGCCAGCAAGACAAGCTGAGGAAGGAGGGATCCTGTTGAGGGCTGGAAATAGTCCTAGTGTGGCAGCTCAGGGATCAATGTTCAGTACAATCACCGTCATTTTATTACCTGTAAAACTAACGCATGGTGATTTGTGTTAACAGCAGTATGTCTACAAGACTGGAATAACATCGTGAAGCATTTTCACATGAGATATGGAATGACTGTGACAGCAGGCATTTCCATTCTGTTGCTGTCCACAGCCTGAGGGCTCTTTTGACATTGAGAGAAGGTAAATATCTTCAACCATGTGGGTTTCCCTTGGAACACAGTAAGATTTTACGTTTAGGATTTCAGATTAGCACATTCCTTTTTAGCTTGTCAGCAAGATCAAAGAAGCAGAAGAATGTAAACAGGAATGTGGTGAAAATCATATTGCTAGTCAACTGATATGATTTGCTTCTCTAGAAATATGTGTAGTGCTTTGAGTCATGTAATAGTATTGAAATATTATTATAAACCGTATCATAAAACAACTTTTGAATCCCGTTTCTGGAACCTACAACACAAATGCAAGCTCTACAACAGGAAATTACTTTGTTAAATATGAAACCATTCACAGTATCTATTTTAGATTTGTCTCCTCTCTGCAAGAAAGAAGATGTTGTAGTTTGCCAGTGGTTACTTTTGTTCATGAAGCCATGTTTGTTTAATTTAGTCAACTCTGTGTGGAGGTTGCCAGCATACATAATATACCTGGGGCAATGGCAGATATCTGGTCAGTCGAAAATTACATTTTTCATCTTGCGTGAAGGCATGTGATGAGTTTTCACAGGATGTTTCAACAGATCGATTTTGTCTCTGCCCTTAAACGCAAAAGACTCGTTGCACTCGTAGCAACGAGCGTTGTCGCCATCAACTCAAGTGAAGTGTAGCCACAGTTTTTATCGCTCTCCGCCGTTGTCACTGAGACTAGAGACTGTGTGTGTCATTGTGTTTGCTGCCTGGTGCTGCAGCATGTGAGACAGAGCTGCTCCTCACACACAGGCTTCAAGAAAACTCTGAACTGGGAAAAGCGAAAATGCATAATAGATGAATGTTCTAATCTTTTTGCACATTAGAAAACTAAGTACTGAGAGCAAAACCAATAATGTCAGAGCTTATCGATACTATGATCTTTTATAATTTACTCCCAGTGCCTATTTATAACTGGGTTTTGGTACCCATCCCTGTTTCTCACAGCTCTCACCGAGATGGAATTGTAGATAGAGCACAACCCCATGGAAATAATGGTTCTTGTGTGATTTTCACAATCGTTTACTTTCCCAGCCCTGTAAAGGGCTCTGTGATTTGGGCTTGCTCATTGTGACATTGTGTTTGAAATTATTAGGACTATAGTATACAATAGTAGATGCTGCATTTTAATTTTTTAAATTTTTTTTAAATTTTTTTTATGTAGGAGCATGAAGAATTTTGCACATAACATGGCTATTAAAAACCAAAAACGTTTCCATTAACAAATCTCTGTCTTGCTGTATTTTGTTTAGCTATTGGTCAATTAAAATTCACCATTGAGGATTAACTGTAATTTCTCCACAAAGTGCAGTAAAGATGACCCTGTGTACTGTGGTGATGTTTTGTGTGGTTAAAGGTCTGTAGTTACCCCAGAAATGTGAAAAATCTCCAGTAATAGGCCAGCAGTCTGGATGGAAAATAATTGGGTGTGCAGAATTTTATCCGCTAATAGCCATTTGTTGTGCATCATTAAAGTCCGCTTCATTAGCTCAATTAATTAGTCTTGCTTAACAGTTACCCCGGACAACAAGCATTTGACATCTGCTATTTCAAGCTACCTGTGGCGCCACTGCACCATTAGAGCCTAAAAGTATTCTGACTCAACTCTGCAGCCACATGTACACGGTCCAACGGTTTATCTGGTACCCAGCTAAAAACTAACGCAGTCTAATTCGAAATCATAATGACAGCATAATGATATGCCACTGCAGAGATGAGCAAATCTCCCGGTACAATAATAATTATACATAAGAAGTAATAATTGCTGGTTGACTGTTTTTCGCAGCGGTGTCATACGGCTCAGCAGAGACGGAGCTTTGAAGCTTTGTTGATGTGTACATTTGAAGGCGGGTGCTCATTCCTGTCGTCTTTTCTCCGTGTGTGCCCGATCCCTGCTGAGCTCTGATGGTTTTGCTCCTCCGAGGAGATCATTCACCTCCCAGCTGCGCGTGTGCACCGAGTGTCAGCTCTGCTTTATTTCACCACATCTTTGCTGCTTCTGCGTTGGCTTCGCAGTGAGCCTGCTGCGTCAAGATGGTCCCAGAGATAGAAACACCAAACAACGCCTGGCAGGCCTCTCCGTGACTTAATGTTGGTAGAGCCTATCCTTCTCAATCCCAGACCCCACATAAGCCCAGTGCAACAGATGGCAAAAGTAAATCGACTGTCATACATACACACCATTATATATTGGGTTATGAATTGCAGATGAGAAATACGAAGTGCTGCCGACGAGGCCCACGCCGTATGAGGAAAATCTGCCACGTGCGATAACATTGTTAAATATTGTGGTGATGATAAGACTTACGATAAATAGACACGTCCTATGTTTATGTCTTTCTGCTCTTAAAGGTGCACTGCTAAATTTAAAAATGTGTCCCGTCCACAGCACTATCTAAATACATTCCACATGTAACAGCCAAAGGATAAGGTCAAATATTTACAAAGTTGAAAACATAAATCAACAAAATTTTGTGTTGAAGTTTGTGTTATTCTAAATTTTGACACCAGGATTTTTCTGTAAATGTATATCAGTGCCAAACACCAATTATAGACCACTTTAATTCACCTTGGTGTTGGTATCGACCATATTGGTCAACCCATAATTTTAAATATGCTTTTGTTGCAATTGCAAATGAATACCAATCAATCAGGTCATAACTCTAAACAAGACATTTTAACCATAAGACATGAAAGTATAATTTTCCTGCTCCACAGCTCTGTCATGAAGCTAACCACTCACCACCAAACTGACACTCAGATTAGCTTCCAGCTAGCTGGGTCTTCATCTAATCAGCCAAATGGTGTGAATACATCATCCATGTATCTAGGGCTCCGTCTCACAGTTCAAATGAGCATGAATCGGGTGTATAAATATATCGATTTTACTTATTCATTGCCTACGATGAAAATATGATTTAGCGGTGCTAGTGTGATAGCGCAGTCTCCTGCTGTTCAGTTTTACCTGAGCGACCATACTGGCTGGAATAGAAGGAAGCATTTTCTGGAAATTAATTGTTAAATAAGTGGAGGTGTACTATATCTAAGTGCTGGACACATGTATTTGAGTTTTTTTGTGTGTTTTTGTTTTTTAATGTACAGTGGCTAAAAGTGTGGTTTGCCATGCAGAAATGTCTGGCTTGTGTAAAGATGTTAAAGGAAATGTTTTTTTTTATTTAATTATCTACTATTCATTTCAGCACCAAGTATGTAACAATGCAGTCAGATTTGCCATTCCACTTCTGGCACCTCATATTTAGTAGAAGAAAAAGCGAATGCAACGGCGCTCAAACCAGCATTTTTTTTGTATTTTCGTCTGTTAGTTATCATGCAAGGCGACCAGCAGGGAGTCAGCAGAGACACAGCTGGACTACTGTACTGTGAACTCATTTGTTATCCACAATCGCCAGAGTAGAGGTCACAGCACAGTGCTTAGAAATGTTGTTTAGACATGCACATTTGTGATTAATACTTCACCGCAATCAGTTGTGATACCAGTAATTTCAAGACCATGTTTTGCAACAGATCGACGCTGTTAAAAACGACCTCACCACACGCATCAGTTATATTTCATTACAGTGACAATGACTACTGGAACATTCAGCTTTGCGTGTAATTGTGACTCCCCAAAGGTCTTTAGTGAGCATACTAGGAATACCCTTACGTAATTGTGTTGGAGTAAGTCATCCGACAAGAGGGTAAATTCCCTTGCTGCAGTCTGATGTAATAACTGAATATTAGACAGGGAAACTCCAAATCCCAGGCATCATTAGGACCAGTTCATTTCTTGGTGACTGTCCCCAGATGATCTAACAGTATTAATCTGTTCGACTCAGCACAATAATCCATTGATAGTGACTGAAGAGCAGTTCTCTTCTCAGACCAGCAGCGTGTCAAGATCCTCTCTGTGTCATATAGAGTACAGTTTCCAGGGCATGTACTGTGCCCTGTTCTGACTCAAGACAGGAATTCACTGCTTGCTTGCCTATTGTCCTTTGTTTATCACCAGCTGTCAGAAGCACTGCTTTCGGCGCTCATCTGTTTTCTCTGCCCTTTTCGTCGCAACTGAACCTCATTTGTAATTGCCACTACATCAGAGCTGGCATTTATCAGACAGGGAAACAATTACTTTAGGTGGTTTGAGGACATCTAAGTTTTAACACCCCTAAATGACGGGATAAATCTGCAGGATCTACACCCCCCCAGTATAATGTCTCTGTTACTAATGCCCGAGCTTAACTTAACTTGACTCATGTCACAGTCAACTAAATGTGTTGCCACTGAAGGAGAAAAGGCTCTATTTAAGATTCTTCCACATGTCTGTAGTTAAACTGCGCCCCTGCATCATTTGAGGGGCGAGAGTTTCAGAAAGTAATGATGATGGGCTTCGTGGTCATATTATTTGCATTTTCAAGACTGTGCTGTACAGGTGAAAATGCTAAGGGGGCTATTCATCAATGAATGACAGTTAATTAGAAGCTATAATAGATCATGTTGCTGTTTTATATTAAATGAATGAATAAAGGGCACATTGAGAACCTGTGTCCCTAATTATTACAAATTGTAATCTCATTGGAAGAGGAAAGACGACTAGAGAATAAAGAGTAAAGTAGTAATACGTGTAAGCTTGGGGAGCAAAAGTACATGATGTTCAGTTCCATAATAAATTTCCTTGGTTCTGTACTCCCTGTCAGAAGTTCATATGAAAAATCGCAGTGTCTGCATTGCAGTTTTTTAGTTGGGTACAGTGAAAATGGAAGAAGTTTGAACAAAAACTGTATGTAAGCTGGGTATGTATGTGGAGGCATTTTGAAAAGTCATTTACGATGGCATCAGCTGAATGTGTCAATTAGTGGAATAAGACAGAAACAGATTGGAAAGCAAATTCTTCTCCCGAGCACTTTCCAGCAACTGCTCCAAGCAGATTTGGTCCATGCCAAAGCAATTGCTAATGCTACAGGAAGGTTTATCGCTGCAGATATGCAACCAGACTCAGTTGCACAAAATAATGGATTTAAGCATATTGTCAATTGTAGAGCCCCACTACAGTGTGCCTTCACAAACACATCTCAGTCTGTTGTGCCTGCCCCGTACGAACAAACAAAGCAGCACTTGTTTAGGAATTATCAACTGTATCGGCAGTTGTGCTCACCACCGGTGGATTGACTTTCAGTGCTACAGAGAGCTACTTAATAGTGACGGCCCACAATATCACCCTCAAGTGGGAAATAAAAAGTCTGGTCCTGCAAACTCACCCCATTATGATCAGCATACAAGCACGTATCTGGCAGAGAAGCTAAAAGAGGTCGTGTCAGTGTTATGTGTGCGCTGGTACACAAAGTTCACAGTTAACTGTGGCAGGAAAAATAGGAGCTGCTGAGGTATTCTTTAATGTTTTTATTGTTCACATTTTTAAAAATAAATTAATAACAATTATTTCTGCCACATTCTGCCTTTCTGATTTTTTTGCTTACTTCGCCTGCTATATAGGAAACACATCGGACCGTGAACCAAAAACCAAGATGTTGTGTGTCTTTGCACGCTTACAATCGGCAGTACCTTTTGATACTCAGTAAAATGCTAACTATACAGATCCTTGTTCTGCTTGTGCAATATATGCATAATTGTGTCTTCTGTATTGATTGAGCTGCTTTAGCATATATCATAAAAGAACATTTTTTTCCCTATCTGAAGGAGAACTTATTGCTTGATTAAAAATTGGTGTTACTCTTACTGTGGATATTCTGTGTTGTTTTTTTTTTTTTTGGTCTTCTAGTGAATCATACATTGTAAGGGGAAAAATTGACTTGATTGCAGCTCTGATGAGGCACAGCTACATGGAGAGTGGATCAGAAAATAGTCATGAACAAAAAACCCCTCTGATTTACTCTATTGTCAAAACAGCTTTCAGTTCAGTTTGGGTTTGTGAGCAACAATACTACTCAACATATAAGCTGTTTGGCAAAAAAGTGTAGTTCACAGTTTGCGACCTACGTTACTCAATACATTGGCAGGTTTTCCTCGGAGCAGGCTCAGGGGAATCACTTTATCTATGTCAACCAGATATCTGAGGCTGTTTTGAAAATGCTCAACGCTCACAAGCTTCAAAGTGGAGTTCCACAGTTACCAGGCTCTACTTTGCCCCGGAGCGCTAGACAGTCATGTTGGCTTGCGTCACGGAAGACTCGTGCCTTTGTCTCAGTGAGGTAACACAATTACAAATTGACGTCAGAATGATTTTCCAGCTACTTTCTCCACCAACAAACATATCAGGCCAAGGCTGACGGCTTTCAGTGAATTCATGGCACAGTGGTAGTGTTAAGACACGAGAGCCCCACGTCATTTAATCTGATGTAGTGTTTTATTACATGTTCTGTAACAAACAGTGGCAGTGAGTGTTTCTGTTTAAGGACGAGACTAAGAGTGACACTCTGTGAGGCTGCACTGCTCATTATGGAGAAAATAGTAAGGTTAGGACACTAATAAACCCTACCTATGTTTCCATTCAGCTCTTTGTATGAGCTTTTTCAATGTGCATATAAAAACACTGAAGTGGAAATGTCGAACATTTGAAAAACTCACACTTGAGACAGGTGTAAAACTCTGTGTCGATAAAACAGAGTACAGTGGAAACGGGCTCAGCAGATAGAGGTACAGAAATCATGTTAATTAAATGTCACTCAAGCTTCTGCTGTTGCCATAGCTTTTCCAAGAGAACATAGCTGTAATATAACCAGCCAGACCTTTATGTTCCTGCTGTCCAGTGTGTTCTGCATCACCAAACTTAAAACATTCACGATTTGTTTTCCTTCATTTGAGTTCTGTGTGGTGCTAATTCAATATAAATGTGTCCTCTTTTGCAATGGTATATTGGCACCTCACTGGATCTGCTTTCAGCAATGAACCAACTCTTAGTATTTGCACAATATTGTGATGTGTTTTTTTTTTAAATACTGCTAAATGTAGGAAACATTTAAATGGAAACCCCATACTTCCTGCATACCAGCTTCACATGTGATTGTGTAGAGGTCAAGGAGTGAGGAGGTCAAAGGTGTTAAGCTCTTTTTTGATTGAACTGATACTCTTTTCAAGTGCCGACTATTAATATATTCAATGAGCGACTGTCTTTAAGTATGTGCTGTTATCCCCATATTCAAGTGACTTTGTGTGTGTCTCCTATCTGTGACGGCTGGCTTTTAAGTCTGCCTTTGAAGGATATAATGGACAAAGTAAAACTTTGACCTCATGACAGTGATAATGAAGCGTGACTGGATCTTCAGAGTTCAGAAAGATCTTAACTCATGATCACACATTTGTGGATACATCAGATGCCAGACGATTATGAATATCTGCACACATAGAAGTTGGATTTGCTCAGCTTTGGCCTGCTGGTTGTGCCAGAGATGGCAAACTGTGTGGCCTTCCATTTAATAGTTGACAGAGCATTTTGGTAAAAAGAAGAAAAAAAAGAAATGCCCATGTTTGATTAAAAGTCAGAATGCCACCAGAGTCAGTAGGATTGAACCTTTGGGCATCATAACGATCAATATTTCATGGCAGCCCATCCATTGTTTTGAGATATTTTCCTCTGAGGAAAAAGGTAATTTTCAATGTCTTCAAATGTGGAAATGTTGGTTTTGAGCTCCACCCCTCAGTTAAAGATGTAGCTCCTAACTGTGTTTCTTATGAAGGACATGTGGAATCCAGTAAGGGTCACAAATGCTCGGTCTAACTCCACCTAAACACAGGGGACTGGATCCTCCTGTCCTCACCTTAAGGTTAGACTGTACTAAAGCTCCAGTGTCAGCCAGGACAATGAGAAACACACAGTGTTCATAGTAACCATGAGAGGCACGTTTACTCAGGTCAGCAAATCACTGTGAGTGGGTGCAAGAGACAGACATTTCATTGAGGATGAAAAGCTCTCACTTGTTTCTAGAGTCTGTTGAGCAGAAGTGTTATTTTGTGCGTTATCTAGCCTTGGCGCTCTATGTTGCTGATATTCCAAACGTGACGGTGAGGGGATTTAGAGGCTATTGAGAAACTGTGTCTCCTGGTATTTATGGAAAATAGAAGGACATGAGCGGGCTGTAGGATCTGCTTTCTTATTTTGAGTAACACATTTTTTCACAGTTGCTCCTCCACACCCACGTACTGCTTTGTTCCTATGATACAATTATTTTTTTACAGAACATCTTTTTAGTCACCAGCCAGCGATCTCTCGGGAGTTCACACCTTTCCCACAATATCTCCTTCCTATGTTTAGCAGCTTTTCATTTCTACAGCACATGTTCTGTCACAAAACCTGCAGAAGGAGCACAGAGGATACTGTTTGGTATTCATTACTGTTGGTACTAAATTCTCAGTTTTGGGTTCATTCTTGCCTCCATTTGAACTAATGTTATCTTTTTATATACATACTGATTGTATGTTAAGATGTTGTCCACATGGCACTTTAAAACCATAAAACCATAATGTAAGAACATCCTTCCAACGTGCTCTTGTGTTCAGCTCCTATTCCTTTTCACACTTGTCTTCTCAATCTGGACATCATCTTGATACATCTTTTGTAAGTGTTGAAATTTTTATCTTAGATACCTAAAAAATAATTTCTTGTCTCCGTTTGTTTCCTCTTAAAATTTGCACCATATTCAATAATTGATGGTTTTTCATGACTCATACCTTGTACGTGGCTTTACTTTGGATGCTTTTTTTTTATCATCCAGGTGCAACGGGGTTTGGCACTGAGACACACGCTACCTTGCTAGAGTGAGCTCACATGTGCAGGGTGTAACATCATTGCTATTTTTGTAGCAATTAAGAAGACAGATACCAAAATCTGCATCTACATTTTAAATTAAAAGACCTTCGCCTTTTAGGCTTTGATTCCCAGAAGAAGCTGCTCATTAGGAAAGCATATCTGTACTCCAGTTGACTGAACACAGATCAAAGTCTCTTAATTTATCTTAGAACGTCTCCCGTGACAGTAAGGAGAATGGCAGCATAGTCACTAGTGGCTCTCAGCAGACATCGTCATCAAAGGTGGTTTCAATCATGAAAGGTGCTTTCAGTAATGAAGAAGCAAGTGGTCCATTGGCAGTTGCTAGGCAACTGCATCAGCATTACTCTTGCAAGTCAAGAAGCACTGGCAGGGAGATTCAAAGGGAGAGACATGCAAGGGTATTTTAGCATGGGGGAGAAATGAGGGATTTACCAGTGCATGCAGTGAAGTGCACCTTATTTACAGCTTTATTACAGATGCTGATGGGGTCATGATGGTGGAACAAATCAACAATCAAGGGGCCACATTGTACTTGCTGAAGTTTAGCATCATTTGTAGGGATATTATGCAACATGCTGTCTCTTTGTGCCTCAGAGAAGCTCAGTGATGTGGGCCTGACGGCTGGGGCAGCATTTGCTCGTATGTTTTTCTGTGAATGGGATGGTTGGAGGATACAATAGGTCAGTTTTCCTGCATGAAATAAGGAAGGGTTTGAAAGTAGAATGGACTGGACAATATATTGTTTCAACCTTCATTTAGCAATCTATGCATATGCAATAATTACATTACAAATCATTCAATGTAATAAAGCACACTGGGCCCACAATTATATGCTTGATTTTACTGCTTAAAAATTAGTAAAGTCTGATTTTTGTGATTGATCTAATCGTCTATTTCTGATAACATAATTTAACCGGAGGCTAATGTCTCATTGCAATTATTCAGAGAGTGCACTGATTCATTAGGCATAAAAAATGAACATTAAGTGTCTCGTGGATTTTTGCATAAAACTTTGCAATTAGCACAGAGGCGGGAAGATGTTGATGAAGAACAACGTTTCATCTGTTGTTGTGAAGTGCTTTGTTTTTTTTTCAAAGTACTTTTTATTCTTTGCACATACTCCCACACTACTATGTACTATGTATCTGGTTAAAACAAAACAGTGTGCATGAAATAAGTAAAATAAACACCTGGATCAAATACAAATATTTGTACAATTTTGTTCCTTTTGCCATAAGGTCCAGCCTACATACATGAATTGTTGAGGCACACTATCAAACAGAGTCCTTGTCTTAGTTGTGAGAACCAGGTTTTCCTGCATGAATACCACCAAACTTTCCCTTCTCCTTTGTTTTTCTTTCTGCTGTGCCTCCTCCTGTGGATTGCTATAGAAAAGAGGAAGTGTAGCGCATCATGCACAGTGTGGGAGTCTAAGTGGAGTATTTGACAACAGAAGCCTCAACACCTCTGCAATTTCATGTGCGCATACCAATAGGATATGTTGTCATGCCTTATCATAAGTATATGACACAGAAATGCACACAGATGAACTGATTTAGTAGTTTTTTAAAGGTTTGTCCCTCTCATACACACAAGGAAAGCAGGACGTATGGGTCAGGAGAACAGTGTTTCAAGAGGTTACAGCTTTTTTTTGTAATTATCTATGAATCATTTCCTTTCTGTAATTTATTAGTCATTTAATAAGAGATGTTCTCCATTTGTTAAAATCAGCAAATCATCACATCACACATGCCAGCGCACTAGATAATTGGATATATTGACTCATCTGCTGGAAGAACTGTGATCAGTTAAACTGCTGTTTGACTTATCAAGTAATTGTTTTCAGCACAAATTCATCCAATCAACTTCAACAGCATCCTAAACTGAAATACAGTGGAATCAGCCCCAAATGAGAAAGTCCAACATGTTCTATAAAGTAGTTTTATTTTTTTGTAAGGCTGTTGTATTGGAGTGCTTTAGCAGGTACAAGTGTTCATTATATCGTGTCCACTCAGTCTGTAATCTGTTCAGCTTGGCAGTTTGACCTCTCTGAGAAAACCTACAGGATTTGTTTACATTTCCTCAGTGTAAATCTGCCTAACTGATGCTACACTTTCCAGAAGGTGGAAAACTGAGCACTTGAAGCTGTTTCCTGTTAAGGCTGATTGTTTTTTTTTTCCTTTTCAGGGGACAAAGCTTTCTGTTAAGCCCTTTTACAACATGCACTCCCGTTCCGTTAATCTGACAGCAACTGAACGTGGCAGCTTCGTGTCTAAAAGTGCACCCTGGTCACATTTCCATAGAAGTGGTACTGGGTCGGCCTTAGTAACTTATTACTTGTACACAGCACAAGTCCTAACTGCATCCAGCCACATTAAGGGATAGGCATGCACAAGCAATGCTTCTTTGAGTTGTGTGAAGTGATTTAAAGGACCATTTTCCACATTTCAGCACCAGCATTGCTCTAAAAACATCACAGAAAACACTTAAGGCAGTTTGTGTGCCAAACTCACCACATACCTTTCTTACTCACTTTGCATAGCAGCTGCCTCAGATTGAGTCCTGAGCTCCATAACTGTAGCTGTGTGGATATTTTCTTTTTTTTTTAGTATCATTACACATGGACAGAGTTTTCAGTGTTTATTAGGAAGTCATAAATAAACTAAGCTCGTGGTTATTTGGACACTTTGATAGCTGCTATTAGTTTAGATTACATCTGTTATTGCATTATCATGCATTATACATAACTTAGTGTTTGTTGTTTAATGTCATGTGAATGACAAATGTCACTTGCATACCGCAGCTCTCTCCGACGCTGTAGGGGGTTTGTCTGAATGAAACTGCTGAGAACATTAGTGGCATCTGTCTGAATGACAGAATGCTGTCACTTTAATGGACTGACGAAGCCTGTAAAGTTACAGATCCCAAGTCTGAAACAGCTGTAGAGATGCTGTCCTCATCCTGGAGAGAGTAGCTTAAAAATTGCTCTTGTCTTACCCCTCCATAGATCGTGCCAGTGTGTAGTGCATGCCTTTTAGCCGCCTGTTTAATCATGATGGAGGTTACATCATTGAGTCAATGATGATCCTCACCTTTGACGATTGCTTGTTCCCACTGAATCCACAGGCAGTGTTCATTATTGCTGATCAATAGTACGAGTGCAGTGTATTCTGCTATCACAGTTAGCGGCCAACAAAGGCAGAAATCTCCTAATGTGTTCCAGTTGCCTGGCATTGGCATTTATCTTTTGTTTTATGCAAATACAGAAGCTATTTATTGATGCATAAAACGCATTGTTGTTTTAATGTATAGCTTGAAAGCTTCCATTGTTTATAACAAAAAAGTAGCAGAACTGACTGGCAGAGCAACAGTGTGACTTTAGTGTTACATCATAGCCACATGCTGAAAAAATAAGTCATGCTGATAGCTCACAGCAAGAAAATGTGACACTAAAAAAAAATGAGAGAGAGATGATGATGACATTGTTGGCATAAAGGCCACTGAGTAGTAATTTCATACAAGACATGAACAACTTGAGGGCATATTGCTGTGTAGACAGTGCAGACTGACATCAAAACCATTTTCCACCTACTGAGTTGCCTGTTGTCAGTAGAACTTTGGATCAATACGGACAGTGAGACCCTCAGAGAGTCCAGCTCCATTTACACTTGTGTGTTGATCTATATAAGTGTAACAGCCTCTGTCGCTATCAGATCCATTGACTCTCTGAAAAGGCGCTGCATCTTTCCGGCCTCTCGGCAGACGACATCTGGCTCCCGCTTCTATCCTGACTTAAGAGGAAGGTTTTTCTGTTTGTATTTGCTACGCTCGCATTATGTAATTGTGTTGCATAAGTCAAGTCCTCAAGGGAATTATTCGTAGATTGGTAGATACCTCTTACTGCCTGTGCCACAGAGAGGTGTCTCCTTCAGAGCGAGGGGAAATAACAGAGGAGAAAACTCCACTGGTGTTTTTCACATAAATGCTGTTTGGAAAAACTGACCTAATGTTCTTTTTTTTGTTTGTTTTTACATCTACTTCTTCCTCTTCCCATTTATTTGTTAATATTTATTATTTGTCTGCAACACAAACCATTTGCCTTTCTTTCTGTGTCAGGTGTGCACCATGGCATCGAAACCCCATCCTCCTCTAATGAAGAAGCACAGTCAGACGGACTTGATAAGCCGTCTGAAGAGCCGGAAGATCCTTGGAGTTGGTGGCGAGGATGATGATGGCGAAGTGCACCGCTCGAAGGTCAGATTACTTCACATGAGCAGTTGATTTTATTCAGTATGGGAAGTAATGTAGACAACAGACTCAAATTGCATTAGCACAACAGATGACTTGGTTAGAAATGTAAGCACACATGTTTACTATCATCAGTCAGATGGATAATATTACAGCAGTACATAAGCAAAAAGGGCACTCCACCACAGATGCATTTAGTAACTGTGAGAAGAGCTATGGATTCGTTTTAAAAGCCACAGTAGGCTACTAATTGGCTCATCATTCTTTTAGCGTCCCATTGTGTGCGTTTGCCTCCTTGTGCTTCAGTGAATCTAGATCACGTAATCCACGGAGCTCTTGCAGCTCCACTGAGATGTGACTGGCTCCCCGGGGAGGCTGAATGCCTCTTACATCTCATGTATTATATTTCTGCCTCACATGCATTTTCATATGGACAGCGCATACCCAAACACGACAGCACACATGCTGGTTTCTGCTAGGAGACACAAAATCTGTTGTCATAGTCATTTATCTGGAGCTCCACAGTTGCAGACTGACAGTAGTGTCTGGTTCTGGACTGAAATATCAAGATTTCAACGATACTTTTCTTCTTTTTTTAATCAGATTGTATTACAATGAGCACAGGCACGGCAAACTGTTCCTCACTGAAATATTAATCAGGCAAGTGAGAGAAAGGAACAGACCAGAAGGGTGCAGGCATACGGTGGTGGCTGATAGCTTGTGATGAGAAGTCGGCCCCCTTTTCTCTGCCCTCCTGAGTGTTTGTTTTCTCTCTCAATGTTTTAGCAAGAAGCTTAACCCAGACATCTGTCATTCAGATCTCTTTTTACAGAGCGCACTGATTGAGACTTAGACTAAGGAAGAGACAGAAACACATGATGCCTCAGTTTTAATGCCAAGACTGCTTTATTTGATTTGAGAAAGATTCTCTTGGTTAGATACTGAATGTAATAATTGAATGGTGATCGAGAAACAGTGCATTTAAATTACTGTAATTTTTGGACTATTGAGTGCACTTGAATATAAGCCGCACCCACTAACTTTAAAAAGAAAAAATAGCTTGTACATATATAGGCCGCACTTGTCTATAAGCTACAGGTGTCCACGTTGTAACATGAGATAGTTACACAGAAAGATTTTTTACATTTTTAATTAAATACGTACGTAACATACACAAATATGTTCTGTAAATGCTTTTTTCCAAACAGTGCCTGTAACACGGCTGGTTAAAAATATTAAAAATACAGTAACCTACCAGGAAAAGTCATTGATTGCTATCTTCATCTTTCTCCTGCGCACTAAAACCACTAAAGTCGTCTTCTTCAGTGTCAGAATTGAACAGCCTCAGAATTACTTCGTCACACAATTCCTCAGTCTCTCTTTTGTTGTCGCTCTCAATGTCACTTTCGTCTTGAGGCAAATTCGTAAAAATCGTAAATATCCATAAATTAGACACATCATTGTTTAAACCGCAGTGTTCAAAGCGTGTGAAAAAAGTTGTGGCTTATAGTTATAGTAAAACAATATTTTGACTAATGTGGTCTGTTGTATGTGGTGTTTTTGAAAAGCTGCTTTCCCTATTCCTGTGACATTGACCCTAAATTAGAAATAAATTGTTGTGGTCACATTGTGATTGGCCTATTGTGCTGTTGCTGTGGTTGTAGCAGGGAGACACATGTGATCTAAAAGTAAGGTAAGCAGCACAAGTCCTCTTTTGGACAGGAAACAGTTGGCTTTATCCCGGTGGTCCGTGTAAACAAAGGAGGGAAGTGCTCCTGTAGTCCGCTGACTGTCTCTTCCTGCCTCCTTTTACTGCTTTGAGATAAGAATACTGTTGCTATTATAATCACTTAAGTGAGAGAGAGACTTTGTATTTGTACCTGTTCTGTTTTGTGAGTGCAAGTGCATCAAAAAGTATCGCCTGTCTTGTCTGCTGTGTGACTGACAGCTTCTTGAACCCACTAAAACAATAGTTTATTGCTTAAGTCATGTTGCACAACCAAGCTATAGCTGCATGAGCCAAGGCCTTCATGAATAAGACAGCGCTGTATGTATAAACACATGTTATGTTTATATGTTAGGTCCCTGAGGGTTACCGCTGAAACATTAAATTGTGATCACTGTCTACTTAATGTAACTGCACAAACTGACAGAGATCCATCAGACTAGAAACATACACATTCATATTACAAGTCTTCAGCTGGTGAGCAATAGCTTTTACTCCACTGAATATTTTTCATGCTCTCTGGCTGAAAAGTGGCCCATTGTTTACTGAATGCAGCTGACTGGATGACTGATAAAAACGCCATGCCACAGCAGCTGTGATTAAGCGTTTCTCTCTCTCTCTCTCTCTCTCCACAAACATCATTGTGTATTTGTTTCTTTTCCTGTTGCTCCCTTTCTCCTCGACTCCCTTCCGCCATATTCCCCGAGCCAGCCTGGTGCCATCGGTTGACGCTCAGTTCCCTTTTGAGCGTTTCTCATGCCAGTCATGAATATTTATGTGTTCCTGTCAAAACCAGCCCCTGAAACCATGGTACAGGAAGGCTGATTCACCTGGTCATGTGATCACAGCTGGCACAGATAGATTCATGTGAAGGCACTTCAGCAGCAGCACAAAGGAGGATCGTAATGGCTCTAGTCTGTTGCTCTTTATCCTCATAATTTTAGGAGTTTAGCCTCAAGGGAGCCTTCTTCCAGCTTCTACCCTGAGCTGAGATCAAAGATAGCAACAGCCATCTGCAAATATTTAAGAATCTAAAAAAAAGTTTGGACGGCGGTTTCTTTTTTTTTTTTTTCTTTCATTTGATTTTAGGCACATTTGTACGTCTTCCATTTCTCTATTTTTGAACCATCCATTTTTGATCATAAAACGGTGGCGCCTTAAAAAGCTGCTTTTGTGTTTGTGCACCATAAATTGCTGCGAATGCACACATGAGATGGCACCACTTTACGATTTAAATAAATAAATCGTATCTATCCTTGCACAGGAGCAATGTGTGTGACCCCTAATGTAGTGTGGGTGTAGGCGTGTGACATGGGAGAAGTGATTATCACACCATTAATAAGGGCACTTTCCTGTGTCAGCACACTCTGTATTACAATACAACAAGTCTTTGCTAATTATGTAAAATTATGTTGTTTAAAGATATGAACTCCGTTTCACTATTATGCATGAACTAAAAAAGCCTCTTTCTTTTTTAATTTGCATCTTGCCTGGAATAAGTAAGGTGTAAAACAGAAATTAACTTAACAACATGATGAGGTTGTATCGTGATGAGAATTCACTGAAAAGTCAGCGTAAATGACATGCCATGCAAGTAAGGTGTTGCCTGTTGCGTTGTATTTAGGTCTCATTGTTATAGCTGTAATGTACAGTAGTATAATTTAACGTGTAATGTCATGTCATGAGGATTTTTCTCATGACACGATTTGACGGTTGGACTCATTGAAATGCGGCTGTTTTTGGAAGTGAGCCAAGGAAATGATAAAAAGCAGAAACCCTCGAAAACCTTTGTTTTGATTGTTCTGATGTGTGACATGAATCATTTTTGTTTCATTCACTCTGACATTTCACGGGATCATCAAACGGAAAACTACTTTCACATTGATAGTGAGTTCCCTGTAAACACTGCTTGCCAGTAAATGATTCATCCTCTCTGCCGTAGTAGTTTTCATGCTTCAGTGTATTTTTAATTTCTGCTATGTCTGACTAACACAAGAGAACACAAGACACATTTAACGGTGAAGCAAAATCATTGATGTTATGGAAATAATTGGACCTGAAGGCCAGCTGACAGGGTTACTGTCTGTTCAGGCAGAAAACTGGGGTTATATTGTCACTTGCCCTCTGTGGTTTATCTGGGATTGTTTGTTTACCTCCCTGCTCTTGTGCCCTCGTCTCAGGGGGGAAAAAAATCTGAAGCAACATTTCTGGGCTGATAGTCCGCAAGAACATACATAAAGAATCAGTGCATTCTGCAGATGAAAAATGGCTTTAAGCCTAAATCAATAAAGTGTGAACACATACACCTCAGACATACAGATATACAGAGTAAATCTGATCTCAAATGCACATTCTGTAATGAATGATACATGGTGCTTCAGCCCACTGATTCCAGATTGTTTGTAGATTGTGTTTATTTGCTTCCAGTCTTACTCTGGGCATCAGACCAAGGCTGCAACAATTATTTTTAATATCCACTGATTGTTCATTTTTTATCATTATTTCTATTTATATCATTTTTTTCTAAAACAAAAAAAAATTACTGGAAAAACTGGAGAAAAAGTGATACTCCCACATCCCAAACTGAATGCTTGTTTCATAAAAATCAATCATCTGAAATGTACAGATATTTAAGTTGTCAGTGACATCAATATTAAAAAGCAGTGAATCTTTACATTTTTTTTATTTTGGAACCACTAAATGTTTGTCACTTTATTTGCTGAAGGAACAATTGATTATCAGATGTGTTGCTGATACATTTTGTATTGGCTAATGATTAGATTGACTATTTGTCTTACATTTTAACATCTAGTTACATATAAATATTGACACTGATAGTAGAGTTTAAAAAATCAAGTTGCTGGTTATTAACATTCCACCTTCTTTTAGATTCTGTGATAAGAGATGCTTATCCTAACATATTATTGGGTGAATGTCTGGGTGTGTCTTTGTAATATTGCTGCTTTTTCAGATTCATTCCGTGTGGAATTTCATTAACTATTAACTTTTATCGTTGTATTCAACTGAATTGAACAATTGGTCATAAGAAACAGCATGTCTCGCTTTCTACATGTCAAACATTTCTCTCCCTACCTGCTTTCAGAATGGTAGATTGAAAATTATGTGCTGCTATTGTTGGAAGTATTAAGTTCATTTGTAGCAAATAATGCTTTTCTTCTAAAATAGATTTGGGAGTTGGTTATTCATCCAGAATACATTTGTAAGATGTTGCTATGACATACACTCTTAATCTTCAAGGGGCGGTTAAAGAGGTGAGAACATTTGCAGTCTCCAATTAACATATTAATTGGCCCTTCTCTGACACTCCTTTCTTGCCTCCCCACAGCTTTGTTTAATGCCGTCCTTTCTTGTAGCCTGCTACAGATGTGTAGTGCCACATGAAACACACCTCCATGGAGCGCACTTTATTTTTGTTGATGTGGTGCCGTGTTGGAGGTTGTCATAATAGATATCTATGAAGATGATGCACCTTCTCATAACTCATTTCCTTGTTCTTTTGTCTCGCCTTGCTTGCTCACAGATCAGTCAGATGCTCGGAAATGAGCTGAAGTTTGCAGTGCGAGAGCCTGTCGGGCTGAGGTGAGAATTCAACTGCTCGGTTACTCGGTGTCACAACAGCTCACAGCTAACACAGCAGACTGCAGAAGGTCATCTGTGTATCACTTCCAGTAAAGTTCAATATCTTGCCAAATCTGAGAAAAAATAAATTGGTGTATGTTGTAGGAAGGATATGTTATGTTATGTAATGTCTGTCTTCTTAGGGTCTGGATACTCGTTTCAGCAGTTGCTTTCACAGTTATGGCTCTGATGGTAAGTTTGCTTAAATTAACTCTCCATTAATGAAAAGGTAGCGTTATAAGACAGCAAAATTGTTCTTTATAGAAACTGGAAACACAATGATACACAAATCCTGCAATGAGTTACTGTGGATTCTTTATCAGTAAAGAACATCTGGAGAAACAGCTCCGTCTTTGTTGGCCATACCATCGTAATTCTCAATATCCTCAGTGTTCATGACGGACACAGTGATACTGAGTCACAAACAGGAAGACTTTGGTCAGAACAGAATGCTGTTGTGTTGGTATGACAGAGCTTAGTTGTGCTTTTGTTTCCCTACACAGGCCCTGATGTTTCCCAACCAGCTTTATGAGGTTGTTTTTGAGGAGGAGCTCTCCACGACTAGCATCTCTGTTCGCCTCTATGGAGGAGCGTTGCTCAGTAAGACATCCAGTTAATACATTCATGCAGCTACTCATGTGCTCATGCGTCGCTGCAGCACAGTGAATAAACTGCATGAGCGAGCGCATTCACTGTGCTGAAATGATGCTGACACACAATGTTTTAATATTTATTTATGTCCATGCTAAAAATATGCCCCGCTCCAGTGCACGTGGTCTCTTGTAATGACGGCTTCTAATGCATTCATTACATTTCGCACACACTCATTCAGATACTGTATAAAAAGCTCTCTTCTTGCTTTAAAACCATTCCTTTAGGCTACAAACAGAGGTTGTGTTATTTGACTGAGCTCTGTGTATCTACAGTTCAGTATGAGGGCATGCCAGAGATACAGAGGCCAATTCTCCAGAATACTAACAGCAACCATCCGCCTCTGCGTTCTGTGGCCTCATACATCAGGTTTAGATCTGCTGGCGTCAGAGTGGGGGATGATGGCCACGTATATAGTGTGTATATGTGCGTGAGTTGGTCTAGAAGTCAGAGAAGACGCGTTTAAATGTTGATGTCGATGGCGTTTTGTTTAATTTTGTGCTCATTTGTGCCACGTCATGTACAGAGACAGCCGATCATTATAGCTTCACCATCGTCACATGTGCCAGGCAGTTATGGCATTTGTTCTTTTCTCACCTCAGAGAACGTGTACTGAAGATGCGAGCAATTATTTTAATGGCTGCAGTTTAAATCGGGGCTGTCAGTCAGGTGATTATTAGTTTGTGATGGCTGTGTGAGGAGATGCAGGGTGACGGTGGCGACAGAGGGGGCAGGCAGCACACAGGCTACCCCTTGATGTGAGAGTCAGCTGGGAAAGCAAGGCAAAGACACAAGAGCGAGAGGAAAAGGCTTAGCATGTACTCAGTAAATGATGCTAAGTTGTCATTTCTAAGTCAAGCCTGAACATATGTCAGACATTATATAGTCATAGGCGTGTAGAATATTACATCAAACATGTTCTCCTCCTTCCTCACTAGACATTTATGAGAATGCTAAGAAAGAACCTGTACTCGCCTTTCTTCACGAATCAACGATGTAAAATGTAAAAAAATTCTAAAATAACACACTGAATCCTTGTATGCTTCAGAGAGATAGAACCTTAAACATAGCACTGTGAAGGATAATATAAACCTGCTTTGTTTCATAAGGCCAACAAAAGACTGTTCTCTTTTTGATAAATGTCAGCTGAGCTGTAGGGATTAGTTAAAAAAAAAAGGGTGATGTCTTACAAGACAAGGTGCCGTGTAGGGAGGGAAAGGATGGGGTCTCATCTGCCACACAGATGGAACCTGGCAGGGAGACGATACAGTCAATCAGCCCTCCCACCTTTCAGCCCACCCCTTCTCGTTTCCATAGCCTTACTGGTCTGTGTGGGTGGGAGTGAAATACAGGAAAATGAACTGGAAGGGAAGAGCAGGGAATGAAATGATAGAGCACAAGCTTTTATCAGAATCAATGAGTCAGAGCATTCGGCCGAATCAATAGGCGACGTATCTGTATGTGGGCACAGCATCACAGATTACAGATTAAACCTGCAAGTCCACTCATTCTGTAATCGTTTTGTTAATGGAAATGCTCTCCGACATGTTGAAGTCTTTTCTCCAAAGCTTCCTCTTTTTTTCTTCTGTTTTCATTCCCATGCCCCTGAACCTAAAAATTCCCATTTATCTCATCCTTTTCCAGGCCTGGCCCTCATCATGTGGAATGGTCTCTACACAGCAGAAAAGGTCATCATCCAGTGGACTCTGCTCAGTGAAGCCTGCTACTTTGCTGTACAGTTTCTAGGTGATTAACTTTTCCAACGCATGCAGTTCCAGCCCTGTATCTGTGTCTCTGTCTGTGAAAATCACAGCTTCAGAAAACCTCCTTTTCTCTCTCACTTAGTCAGTGAGACAAACCAGCCATCCATCCACCCATCCATCCATTATCTATACACCGCTTAATCCTCACTGGGGTCATGGGGGGGCTGGAGCCTATCCCAGCTGACTCAGGGCGAAGGCAGGGGACACCCTGGACAGGTCGCCAGTCTATCACAGGGACACACTTAGAGACAGATAACCAAGCACACTCACATTCACACCTACGAACAATTTAGAATCACCAATTAACCTCAACATGTTCTTGGACTGTGTGGGAGGAAGCTGGAGAACCCGGAGAGAACCCACACTGCATGGGGAGAACATGCATGAGACAAACCAGTTGAGGGGATTGTTTTTGCCAGCTTGGGAAATGAATGCGTTGATAGCACCCTCTTGTGTTTAACGTGTGCAGTCACAGCCTTGCAGTGTTTTATGAGGACACACTTGAACTTTATAGCCATGTGTACAACTAAACAGCTTTTGGCTGCTCTGTAATTATTCATAACAGATTCCACAGTCCAAGTTTTGTGGGGGGGGAGGGGGAAAGCCAAAATTAGAGTTATGCAGTCTGTGTTACTCAATTCGAGTGTGTGTCTCCCAAAGTTCGTCATACAGTACAAATCTCTTCACCACAGTTCAGAAAGTAAACAGTAAGAAAAAACACAAAAAGAGAATTATGTACTAAGAAGAATGATACATGCTTGCTTAATTCAAAGCAGACTGGCAACTGAAGCAACCAATAGCTCCCTAAGTGTACATGTGGGTATTATTTTAAGTCAGACTTGGAAAAATATAAACAAGTCAAATGTTTTTGTTTTTTTTTCCCCCAGTGACATCCATCACCTTAATGGAGATCGGCATCCTGCCCAACGCTGCCATACTGCTGCTAATCAGTCGAGTACTCTTCTTGGTGGTCACCATGTCTTACTACTACCACTTGGGCCGTAAACCGAAGAAGATCTGAGCTGACTTGTGATACTTCGAGGGAGGGGACAGCTGAGCACAGATCACAAACTTTTGGGGGTTCAGAAGGTTTGGATAACTGTTTGATTGGGGCTCAGAGCATTACTTTGTCAGCCGATGCCCCCCCGCCCTCTTCCATGGGACCTAGCTTAACGTAACCCCCGGTATTCAGCAGATGAGCACAGTCTCACATTCCAGACTCAACAACAAGAACGATACGCTTCATAGTGAAAGTGAACTGCTCTTTCAGTGGGCAGTGAGGTCAAGCCCCTCCAGACACACATTCCTCCTTTGTGCAGTTATAAAGAAGGAGCTAGCAGTTTTAGCGCATTGCATTTTTGTGTTATATGATTCATGATGTACAGTAGTAATTTCAAACACATTACTATATAGTTAATGCACAACCACAATGATTCCCGTGACTCAATGTTTGTTGTATCACACTCGAGGACCAAGAGCTTGTGCTATCATTTGTTTCCTGTGTGATTGATGTTATCTCACAATGTATGTACCTAAGTCTGATTATCTGATGTCGTGCATGCTTTCTGACAGCTTTCCAGCGAACACACTAAATGAAACTGCGCTTAATGTGAGATTCAGATAAGCTAAGTGCTAGATGAGTAGCTGTAAACCTTTTCTCACACTGCTGATAGCTTTCTTGGTCCACAAACCGTGGAAACTATTTACAATCTTTATTTTTTTCTCGCTGTCTCTCCATCATGGCCTTCAATCATATTCAAGTTTAGACTACCCGAAAAACAAACTCAACATTTTTTCAGGGACGAAGGCTTTTTTTTTCTTTTTTCTTTTTTATTCACTGAGCTGTCAGTCAAGAGGTTGTACCAAAGTGAATGGGGAATTGTTTTGTACAGAATATTTTCACTACTGAGATTATTACATGTAATGTTGATAAATGCACACGTGAAGTGACTCGTACAAGAGAGGCGGTGTGCAGTGGTCCTCTCCTTGCCGTGTGTGCTCCATTAGGTGGGACGTCAGCCTCAGTAACGTTAACTACTGTAGAGCTGGTGTGACAAGCCGAGCATGTCAGTGTGCAGGGGAAACAAACCTGAGCTGGCTCCTCTTTAGTGATGTAGCACAGTTATTTTTTTTTATTTTTCTTTTTTAAACATAACACCATATCCTAGTCTTGCCTTAAAACTACTTTAAAGAATAGTCACCAACACGGCATCCTTCTTGTGAATATGTACATAAAAGTATTACCATTATGTGGTGTTCTTGTGAACCAAACAGGGAACTTGTTCAGTATTAGTTCAATGATTTTCAAAGGTTAATCCTTCTCTGGTGTGTCTTATTTTGTACCTATTTAAGTGACATTTGTATTTTTGATGTCATGCATGCAATATAATCTACCAGATGTGTCCACCAATAGCTCAAACTTTGTAGCAAGCTGCCATCGACCAGAGAGCTAAGAGTTAAAGATGTTAATGACAGTGAATGGATGCAATAACCAAAAATGGCAATGAAAAAAAAAAAAAAATCTGAAAAGGAAAAGTTGACTTTACCAGACAGTTAAATTATATCTTCTTTGAAACAGATCTAACCCAGCAATTTACAGTTCCCAACCAATCAACTTGTTCAGTGCATGTTCTACCTCCCTTTTCTTGGCATACCCTCAGGTGCAAGACATCCTGGCTCATCTTCAGAGCTGTGCCAGCAGTGCTAATTTGTCAACTGTGATCTCCACAAGACACTCTAAAGATAGGAGAATCATTTTGTAAAGTTAACTCAAAACACCATTTTGACTCAAACAAGGAGCATACTGTAGGCCTCCAAAGGTGGTCCGTATTGTTGCAAATGACCACGTTGAGTCCTGCCCTAGAAGGGAGTGGTACTGAGGTCAGAGTGATTGTGGGTTTGCAGTAGCAAGTCCAGCGCTGAAGGCAGATGTGCTTGTTACTTGGGCGAGCGCTCAGTTCAGATAGGGAACGTGAAACATGGGTGAGGTCTCCCGTACCCCTCAGCGGTAGTAATTATCCTTTTTTCCAGTGTTTAATTAGACACAGCTCTCCCCAGTTGACATTGTGTGCCCCAGCTTACACTACTGCTCTGTCCTGACTAGCATGATAATTATGGAGTTCAAGAAAAATGTCATTCCATTTCCGTCAATACTACAGGCCTCAAATCATCAGCCTTGTGAAATGTTCAAAGGTCTGTAGAGCCGGTTATTTTTGTAAAGATGGGGCAACTTCAGCAGGAGGGGGAAGTAGGGCAAAGAAGCGTTTTCTTTCATCCTCCTGGTTCTCTGACGTAAATTAATCCGAATATTACTTTGGTAACTTGTGTGCTCAGAATTTGGAAGTACGAAGAAATTGTAAGTTGAGCTATTCATTCCCTCATCCAACATATGGTATACTGTTGTGAATAGCATACCTCGTCAAACTGTTTCAAGTTGTAGCATTGTGTTTTTTTTGTATATATGTGGTATACTGTATGTCAGAAATGAATTGTTATGGATTTCCATTATTTAGTTTGAAATAAAGAACACTTGTTTATTTTGAAGACTTGAAAATGGATGCGATTAGCTTGGTCATGTTGTCCTTTCAGATAAATAAATAGGGCTGGAAGGAGCTATTATTTCCAATAAAGCTCACTGTGACATATTCAAGTAGCTTGTTTTAGCCAACATATATCTATATATATAAAGGCAGAACATTTGACAATTGATAAGCCAGAGATAATTTTTTTCTAATTGATTATCAGAATGGTTGCTAATATATTTTTTTGTGGATGGACTAAACAAATAATTGAAAATTGATTAATTGATTTCCTGCTCAGTACTGGAGCCCATAACTTGAAATCATATAAAATGCACTGGCAAAAGAACAATGTGGTCATCTCTGCAGTAAATTGCATAATTTATTAATTAGCTACATTGAACCTTGAACGTCACTGGAATGATGATGTTCAGTCGTCCTCAAATTTATTCATACCCTCCTATTAAAGAAGGAAAAAAAACAGCTGTCACTGAAACAAGTTTAAAAATAGCAAAAGTAATAAATAAAAATGTAATGACAATCTTGGCATTGCTTTTGAATTGTGGTTCAACAGAAACATTAAAAAAAAGAAAAAAAAGAAAAAAAAAAAGCAAACAATCATGATGGGACCCGAAAACTAATATTTTTTTGAACAACCCTTTGAGTCAATCACTGCAATCAAGTGTTTTCTGTAACTCTCAGTCAGACTTCTGCACCTGTTGACAGGTGTTCTGATTCTGGCCCACTGCTCATCAGCAAAGTGTCTAATTTGTCTGGGACAGATTTATTTATTTTTGGTTTTTTTATTATTATTCTTTTCAACTAGAATTCAAAAGCAATGTCTTATTTCACTAAATTATCATTTTAAATTTTTTTAGAAATTATTATTGCTTTTTTCTGTTTCTAGTTAATTGAGTGACTATTATGAATTTTGCCTTTTCTTTAATGGAAGGGTATGAATACATTTGAGGACGACTGTATTAATCTAATATAAAAGTACTGAATTTTTTAAAAAATGCACCAAATCAGCCACTTACTCAACATACTAAAAGACATTAAGTTGCTATAATAGTTAATTCAATTAAGACATGCAGAGTACCTGCTTGTTCTCTGTTACATAAGCCTAATAAGGCTTTAAATTTGCATCGCTGATGCCCGGCAGCAAGGGAGAGACTTTGATTTTTTTGGCACAGGTTGACACTCCTTAATTTGTCAGCTGACAGCCAGCAGCAGCCTTGACAAACTGTCTTCCGCCTACCTGAAATAACCGTAGAAGTGGAGTGCCTTCAGCTAAATTTCCTGTTGAATTTAACCAAAATGCATTACTTCACGGAACACAAGCTACTGATTTGTTCCAGCGTGCCTCTGCAAAGACGGCTGTTATGTAATGTCACCCTTTGTTTGGTGTTTTCTGTTTTAAGAGAACATGTCCTAACACGATCATTCCCAGGTCTGTACAAAGAAATTTCAGAAAATTTGAAATCAGACTGTGGCCTCCCACACATTCTAGTTTTCCCATCCAATCCCAGCAATCTCCTCTTACACACACACACACACACACACACACACACACACACATTGGGCCAAGGGTGAAAAGGGGGATTGTGTGGCCCAGGAAATGTGTGTGCACTTAGAGGTTGTTTACAGGCAAAAAAAAAAAAGCTCCCATGTGTCCATATGCATTCTCCCCATACTTCCCACCTAATACACTAACTCCTGGTTTATTTCTTGAGACATGCTGGTAAGCAGTAATTTAGAACAACCTACAACGGATCACTTAAAAGCCGGGCGAAAATATTTGCTCGAGTTTACCTAGCAACAGTGACGCACATGTATATACACCCAGTTGATCATGTTATGGTTCTGAATATTTTCATAAAGAAATATTACATTGTGATCTGAATGACATAGTTTTCTTACATGAGAATGATAATAATAATAATAATAAAAAAGTTTGCATAATATCCACAAAATCCAAACTGTATTCACATGAGCACGGTAGTAAAACTAACAGAGGTAGTTCCTGCTTGGGGTTTGCCAACATTTGACATCAGCTGGGAAATATTTGGAGCATAATGCAGCTGTGAGCACATTAAAAAAAAAGTGAGAGGGAGTTTTTGCAGTGTTACGGGGACTTGTGAGTTAGTTTGCAGTGTATTATAGTGAACAGGACGTGCAGCAATGGCAAACAGGTTGCCACATGATGGTAATGTTCCACAGTGTGGTATAATGGAGGAAATGCTGTGCACCTTTAATAGGTATTTTAAGGTAAAACAACAACAAAGCTTGCCATGCTGATGTCGTATTATTTACATTAGGTGCGCAGTGATTAAAGGTAAACACACCTGTCTCCTGCTCTACAGCGCTGGGAGCTGCTCGGACAGGACAGGGTTAAACATGTCTGCCGCCACACGGTGGGGGTGTGAACATTTTCCCAGACACACACACACACACACAGATAGACTCGGACAAACACACGTTTAGTTTCTCACCAGACTCTCCAGCCACACAGGCAGCAGCAGAGAAGACGAACCGAGTCCTTAGACAACCGTGAACTGGACACCGACTCCAAAGTAAGTCCTGATGAAGGTTACACGTATCCTCGTTGTATAAAAGTAAGATTTACTGAGTAGAAAAGGGAACCTTTGTTAGCTTGTCGACGTCTGTTTGGACTTGAGAAAACTTCGTCTAACAGTAGAATCATCTCTAGGGACAGTTTTTTTTTCTTTTTTTGCTTAACTTGCCTAAAATGAATTAAGTCCAATGGTTAGCTAGCTGTGTGAGCTAACATTAGCTAACGTTCTTTTAACCAATTAGTCTGTGATAACTAAAAGCCAGATAGAAAACTTTTCACTCCGTTTTGAAACTTGTGGCAGATAAATTAAATACTGTGTTTGATTTGCACCTTTCCCATTGCTGACACCTCGGACTTATTAGTCATACAAATCATAATTCAGACTTTAAACTGTGTCCGCCCTGTTTGCCATGCTAACCTATTTATGTGTGCATTTATTACATCCGTTGGTAGCCTTAATATCGGGTGTGAAATGTATATTTTCACCTGTTTTTTATTCATATATTGGGTTGTTTCTATGCTGTGGGTTTTAAAGAAGTTAAATGCACTGTGGCTCTCTTTAAAAAAAAAAAAAAAAAAAAAAGACCTAGAAGAGTAGCTTCACTGTTGCCATCATAGTGAATATTTCACTTCATATAAACCTACTGAGAGAATTTACATCAACTTTTAAACCGTACAACTAGAAAAATGTGTGCGTTGTTGTTAAGCAAACAAAAATAAGAATTGATTCTTCTGGGACACATGCTTGACAGGTGTTCAGATGTCACAATAGTGAGCAGTGGCGTATCACTAAAGTCTGAGACCCATACAGTCCCATGGGCCCCTTTCCCCCCTTTTAACGCATGCTTTGTCACATTAGTACAAATGTCTAAATGAACAAGTGTAAACAAATGCATCGTCAGTGGTAATTAGACTTATCAGTGTGGAGGAACTGCGCAATCTGAAATTTCAACACATTTCAGCCTCTTTTTTTCAACGTACTGTAATTACTGTGTGAAGCTTCAATGCAAAATCATTTCTGTCCCAGTTTTTTTTGGTTTTTAAAATACCCTGAGCAAAAGACAATGGTGGAAAGCCTACTTTGTCTGGCAATTATGTTTCCGAACAAAAGAAAATCAAATAAAACCTCACCGGAATGTTTTATTTTTTAAGTTTCCAACAAGTGCCATCACAGTTCAGTCCCTTGTCTGGACATTTCGACCCAAAATAATTTGGTTCCAAACCTAAAATATTGGTTCACAGCAAGAGCCCGATGCCACTTGGATCCGAAAAGGATTCATGACAACATCGGCGTCGTGAGTGGGTGTATGTGACAACAAACAAGCAAAATGGAGAACAAGTGTGTTAACTGGTCGGCCGAGTCGATATGAACATTTTAAGAGAAGCTCAAAGACTCCGCTCAGAAAAACAAATTGTATGCAGAACTTGCTAAAGAGCTGGCAAAAAACTGCCACCTGCTGGACTCTCGCTTGGAACCGAAGATGTTGTCAAAACGCGTTGGTTTCCCACAGGGCAGTGAGTTGTTGTTGTCCTGAGGGGAAGTGGCGCACAAAGGAGAACCAAACTGCTTCTCTGTTGCTCTAAAAGCCTTAATTGATGTAACGTAAAAAACTTTAGAAAGCTAAATGTTCAACCCAATATTTATTAACAGATGGCATAAATACTAAAACTGAAAACTAAGGCATGAATCCTGCTGCCACTCTCACACTGATTAACTGATGTTAATACAGGAGTCCTGTTAAATAGTAACTCGGCCTGAGTTACACCAAACTTTCCTGATGCTGCTAAAGATTTTTTTTTCAGCAGTAAACCTGATCTGCACATGATAGTAAGTTACATGAGAAACATCGGCATTGGTACAATACTTATACGGTAAAAATGTACTACGAATATCAAAAGACTACTTGATGTTATTGTTGCAAATCTCCTTTCAGTCTAAACTTCTGCAAATGGCTGCTGGAGGTAGTTCACTCCTGAGTTAAACAGGAGATAGTGAAGCTGAACCTGCAGCTGGTTTACCCTCTGTGGCTATTCTGAAGCTGAATGCAGCGCTATATGCAGCGTTCTAATATTTGATCGCAAAACATGTTGCATAATATGAAACTTTTTTTTTTTTTTTTTGAAACACTGCGTTCACAAGAACTTTGCCTTGGCTGCTGTCCATGTGATGGTGTTTTTTTCTTGCATCAGTGCATCACTGTGTTTGCAGAACAATTTTTGAGTGGGCTAAACCATTTGCACCTTTCAGAGGGGTAGGGCAGCTCAGAAGCTCAGATGAAAACAGTGGTTTAGTTCCAGGCTTTGGGTGGTCCTTTCCATGTTGGGTCCTTTGGTAACTCCACTATGGCCCTCGCTACAACAACCCTGATTATAAGCTGTACTGAGACAAACTGACAGGAAGCCATGAGCAAGCCACACACATTCTAGGTAACAGTCATTTACCACAAGGGCTCATGCAGTCCTCCTGCATTAGCTGCAAGCTTTTAAGCAATTCTGTGGTTTACAAGCAGAAATTAGTATCCGAGAAGCCAAACCTTCAGAACCTGTCATAGCCTGTGCTCTGTACTTATATTTATTTAGTTTTGGTTAAAAAAAAAATTATGAATAGGTTCAACTCATTACTCTGCCTCTGAATGTGTCCTTTAGGATTAGTTGTAATATTGTGATTGTTAACTGTTGGGTAGCTGCATGTCATGTCTTCAGATCAATGTCGGAGTGTTGGACTTCATTGAGTGAAGCTACACATTTCCAGTTTAGATTCAGCTAGTGGTACCCCGAGACTGGTCTTTAAGGGATTAATAGAGTAGTGTTTGCTTTTTTTTCTGTGATTTAAATCAGCCTAAAAAAGACAGAACCATTTCTCCTGTTGTTGAAGGCAGATTTTTATTCTACCAAATCTTCTTTCTGTTTTTGTAGACATCATAAAACAAATTTGGTTCTTGGTTTCGGCTCATCAGACTATGAGAAAACAATATAAAGGCTTTTTTCACTTTGTAATTTGTAAGTATCATTATTTTTTGTATATAGAGTAAATTATTAAAACGATGATCTGATCGTGGTCCAGATCTCTGTTTTGGTTACCATAGATTCATCATCATTTCCAGTGAATCATAAGAAGTTACCTGGCACCCAGTCAACCCATTTTTATCATGCTGGTAAAACTGATAAATGGGAAATCCCCTCCATCTCACTAAAAACACTGAGGCTCATCAACCAATGAACCAGCTAAACATTGTCTAGACCACAGATCTCCCATGAGGAATACCCCAGATGAATCAAACATTTATAGACATAAACAATATATTTTCCCAAAAGGTTATCAGCACCAGCAGCCCTCATCCTGTCATTTTCACCCTGCGTTATTACTCACAAAGCTTAATTTACAACAAAGCAGTTTGTAGAAATGTTTGTAGAATGACACTGTTTCCTCTTTCTCAAACAGAAATGCTCATTTATTCAATTTTGTCACCAAAATGTCACTGTAGCAACAAGCTACATCCTGTGCGTGCAGAAGGATAGATGACATCGTTGCAGATGTTAAAGCAGGAGTCTGCCATGGTATTAAGGGCTTTAATATTACAAGGATGGTGTAGGCATGTTCATCCCAGTGCAGTGGCCTCACAGATGTGTAAGTGGGTCATATATGAATATGTTAGGAGGAGGTGGTGGAGGGAGGTTGGCACACTGCCTGACTTTTTGTGTTCAACAGGGTTATGCTTGATCCAAGCTGGTTCCATTACAGACAGTTTCTGCCATCTGCCACTCATGCTGTGCTCATAATCATATCTATACTGTGTACTTCTGAACTGGTTCTTTCTACAGTAAGCGAACACTGATTTCAGGTCAACACTTTTATTCTTTTACTGCACCTCAAACACCTTGTGTCAAAGCACAGTGGGAGAAATGAAGGCTGCAAAGAGGGGAAAATGTCTGTGTGAGTTCACAGAGTTTGGAAAGTTCAGGTGACTCATTGGCAGCTTTTTCAAAGTCAGTTCTGTTGTGCACATGGTCTGTGCAGCAGCCTGATTCTCCTCTCTTCTTCTTTAGCTTTCCCATTTCTGATAAACATTGTCTTCTATAATCATCTTTTAATTTCAGCAGCAATACGTATTCTAGTTGTTACACAAGCTTATAAAGGCACTGCTGGCATTGCCGTTTGGCTCTGCTGCGAGTTTCCATTGCCTTGTCCAGTCTTTATTTTCACTTTGGAACAGATTTGTCATTTACTTTCAGGGAGTCCAGTGTGATTGAGTTTGCCTGCGTAAGGTTCAGAAAAAATAATGCTATAAAATGACGCCACACTTTATCTGCGCAGTGTGTGAGCTCATATGGACGCTCTGCAGAAAGAGTGCAAGAATAAAGTCCAGAATAAACTGGGCTAGGCCTGTTAGCCTATTGAATTTGTTGTTTGAATAATATATTAAGTAGCACTGAGGCATTGTTAGGGACCGTTCAGTCAGATGGATGCGCATCAGTCAGTAAACAATGGTTGTCATAACTAAGCCTTTATTTTTTTTTTCTTTAAATCTGCACTACTACTCAGCACTGAAGCATAAAGGCCAACAATCTCCTTTAAGGATTATCTACTTTGCAGGGGTATCTGCTGTGGGGTTTGGGCTTTGCACTGTGTTCTGTTTTGTAAACATGATATTCTGTTGGTATTTAGGTTACATGACACATTTAATACGTTAGTAATAGAACTATTAATGTCAGCTATCTTTTGATAGACCAACTCCACAGATTGTGTGCTCCACATAAAGCTTAAATCCAGCCAAGCATGCTGGACCAGAGGCATATACAGCATGTCTTTGTCTGTGTTTGCATTTGATTAGTTGAAATAATTGGGCTCTTGTGATGGTTCCCAGAAGTTCTAATTATATTACTTGGTGAAACCTAGCTTTCAGGTTTTTTGCGTCCTCCTTACCCATGAATCTGAACTTTGTGATGACACCAAGAAAATCACCAGTATGATGGGGGAGATTTCCCCATATTGTTTTAGCGATGTGTTACAAATGTACAGTTTGTTTGCTGTACTGCAGTGAAGTATGACAAGTTTTTTTTAGCCTATTTTGGGGGATTTTTGCTGTTACGTGAACAGCAGATGGAGATAGACAGGAAATGGGGGAGTGAGGGGGAGGGGGGGAGTCCTGCTGGTCGTAAGGCAAACTGGAAATTCTGCAGCAAAGCGGCCTCACCTTCAGTCACTGGGTTACCACAGCATTACAGCATTTTTAGACAGGTGTTCTTTTCAAATACTGATATATTTAAATGAGGTTGCCACTCATTTCCTGTTTTTGTTCGTGTTTTCCTGTCTTGATGTCTTGATTTTATTTTAAAGGTAGCACTAATTTACAATATGTAATATCCAATAACATTTTAGCCTTGGTTGCAAGTGACAGTTGTACTTTATGAAGCATTCTTTTTTTGTCACGTACTTGTCTTTAGTCTAATCTCTAAAAAAGGAAGTTAGAGTTTCTTACAGTCACAAAAAAAAAACGAGGTAGCCCGTGATCAATCAAAAACAAACACTGCAAAATATGGGACATTTTAAAGGAGTTGTAAATAACTGTGTCCTTTATATTCAGATTTATTACACAATGAACATCAAGTGGTGGTTATTAACTTCCATAAGTAGTATACGTTTATAATTTTTAAAAATACAGCTGAATGCACAGTATTATAGATGCAGCGACCGGAAAGAGCCGACAGTTTAAATGTAAAAGACACAGGGAGAAGAGAACAGCTTGTCATCTGATACATGGGGAGTTGTCTCCATAGGATATTTTCAGACTGCTCAAATAACCACAATGGC
Source organism: Stegastes partitus (assembly GCF_000690725.1). Taxonomy (NCBI): domain Eukaryota; kingdom Metazoa; phylum Chordata; class Actinopteri; family Pomacentridae; genus Stegastes; species Stegastes partitus. Next base: position 191,743 of record NW_007577869.1, on the reverse strand, counting down.
TGGTTATATTTTCAGTGCTCCCAGTGTAGGAAAAGGTCTGGTTGTGGTAAATATTTTCTTTGGACTTGCGAAGGTCAGGCTGAATCATGTTGCCAAGAGAGTTTCATGAAGTGTGCTGTATGTGTGGTGCTGACTTGGCCTACAGGTGTTTTCTCAAAGGAAAATGTTGCTCACAGAAAAGTGACTGAATTCCGTCACATGTAGGAAACGCAACAACACAATGAGTGTGAGGTAAACTGATTGTATAACAATGCAGACGTCACTGTAACATGTTCAGACTTCATCTCAGACAGTCACACTCTTGCCCCAAGGGACTGATTCACAACATTATTGTGTTGCATGTTATTTAGTCATTGGCCATCAGCCAAACCTACTGAGCATGGTTTTATTCTGGCTACTTTTGAAATCGTTCATAAAATTGAATTGTAAAGCGCTGTTTCTAACCAAGGTTGTTGTTACTAGTAAATGCAGTTGTAGATAGGCCTAGTTTCCCTCTTCCTGTGACGACAGTAGCGTACGTAACCACATGAGCGGCCATGATCGTGGCTTCACCGCTCATGACTCTGTAGTGGTCTTTCCTCCCCAGTCTTTCAAACCAGGGTGGTTTCTCTTCTTTGTGAAAATTACAACGGCCCTTGTTAACAAGCTGACTTACAAATATTGTCTTAAAACGTAATATTCTATAGCAAGAGGAAAATTGTTGTCTCATAAAGTTGGGATTAGAGGAGTTCGGGCTATTTAAGAGTGGAGAAATTCGGCTGTTGAAAATGAATTGGGCTGTGGGTTTTTTGCTTTGAAGATTAAAGCTGTTTAATCAGGAATCCAACTGTGCAGATTCCCCCGTGTCCTTGTTCTATAGTTCTCTCACTATTAAGGCAGGGCTATCTCAAGGCTAACTGTCTGTGTTTTTTTTTATTTTTTTTATTGTGTCTTTTCTCCATCTTGAATCTGTTTATGTCTGTCTTTTTATCTTACGCCCACACCATACTGCGATGTTGCCCTCTGAAGTTAATTTATCCAATAAATTCTCTTTTGCCTTCCAGAAGCACCACCATGGGAAAAGGATGCATTGCCGTTACCAAGTACTTTCTCTTCCTCTTCAACCTTCTCTTCTTTGTAAGTAATCACATTTCTTCATCACTGTTTGGTTTTAATGCTGCAATATTTGCAAACGCATGTCAAAATCATGCAATATGACTTCCCCTTTGTCTGCAGCTTTGTTTATCGAAGATAGAAAGATAGCTGTGCTGTGCTACTTCGGCTGAATCGGATGCTTGTGACGCACTGAGAACCGTCTTGCAGTTTTTAGGTTTTTATTTGAATAAATGTCTTCATTCAAATAACACCAGATCTAAGTAGAGATACTTAGGGAAATGTTACTGCGGCTGTGGCTGTGCCTGCGGCAAGAGACTTTACAGTGCAGTCAGGTCTAAACAGCAGATGGTTTCCGTTTGTTTCCTCCTCTCCTACACTGGCCACAACATAAAGTCCAGGGGTTGATGAAACCCTGGACTCCTAAAACTGACTCTGCGAGGATGCCCAGACCTTTCCAATGAGTCTGCAGCTATAAACCTGATGCAGACCTTTTGATGTGAACACTCAAATGGTGTCTAATAGGAAGCGTGTGTGCCTGTATCAGTCTTTGTCCGTGTGGACAGATTAGACTAGGGGAGTCGAGGGGAAGCCAGGAAGTGGTGGGCTAATGATGACTGCCCGGAGCTTACCAGTCTCTCTAAATGAACAGTTTTTAACCAAGGCTCTAATTACTGTTGTGGGGCTGGGAAGGGGCAGTCGTACAAGCGGAAAGCTGATGAAACAACAGAGTCTCTCATCTAAGGATTTTGCCCCCACTACAGTACCCCACAACTTCTAAACAAATGCCCGCTTAATTATACTGACACTCTGAACTTCATAGCCTCATTACAAGGGTACATAAGGTAAATCTGATCATTTTGTGAGACTTTCAGATGCCAGTGACAAAATGTTCCAGTCTAGAGGTGGATTCTTCTCATGTCTTCTTGACCCTGCCATCCTTTGTCACTTTTTAGAATGTGCGATTGAAAACAGGGTGCTAATTGTAAGAAATGCCAGCAGTGTGATTCTCTCATTCCTCTTCCCATCCTCAAGTGTTATTGAAGAACCAGAAAGACAGAGAGAAGAGTTTCAATCTGATTAGTCCCAGATGTTTCAGAGCAAGGAAGCAGAAAAAAGCTCCTCTATTTAAGACACGCCAGCACAGATTCTGTGTTTTACTGTCTTGGAGATTCAGTACCTGATTCTTTTGTATTTCTCCTCCACAGATCTTTGGGGCATTGATCATGGGCTTTGGTGTGTGGGTTCTCTTCGATAACCAGAGCTTCATTGCTGTTCTACGTAAGTGTTGTAACACTTAGACACACCCACTGCCTTGCTGACACATCTAAAAGTGATAACACTCACTTAAGAAAACATTCAGCACTTTTCACCTGAGTGCTTTTAGCACAGTGGACGTGAGAATGGAGATTGGAGAATGTACCAAATCCGAAAACCCTTGGCCTAATCTATGCAGCTTTTTGTGGATTTTATCCTGTGGGGCTCATTCCCAAGGAACAACGAAAGGATGTTCACACCAAACCAAAAATGTGACTCACAGATGAAACTTGACGACTTCCTCAGCCATGCAAAAGCTGCCCTGTAGACATACAGACACACATTGGCAGGCACATCTGTGGGGAGTGGGTTCGTCAGGGGAGGGAGGTGACGGGCTGATGACTACCAAGGCAACTCAAGTTGTTTCATCTAATGTTGGAAAATAGCAGTTGTATTTCCCCACAGTTTTCTCAGTGCTTTGAACTTCTGTGAACCCTGTTATGTTTCCTCAGATTGCAGAGGTGCATAGATGTAATCTCCCACCCTCACAGATATCGTCACAGATCTATTTGTAGATGCTGCTAGTTAGAAAGACACCAAACCTCCACATAGCACGCTGTCAGAAGCTAGGTTATCAGCGTTTTTGAAGACAACAATGTGTCTAACTTAGGTTATCTGCCGTAAAGACACCAGAGAAAGCATAATGAAACCCAGGTCCTGCCTTGCCTGAAAAAACAGGGAACTGTGGATGGAAACTCTTACTTGCCATAAATCTTTTTATAAATGCTCTCAGTGTATTCATCCCACATGGAGTATTTCCAAGAGCAGCAGTTGAGTTTTCTCTCAGTTTATAAAGAAAAATTCTTTCAATTTATTATCTGGCAACTTAGAACATGTTGGAAGTCGAGTATAGCACTGCCTTCAATGAGACTCTGAAGCCTGTTTCCTATAGGAGATGTGCACATGATGTGGATCGCAAAGCCACTACTACGAATAATAATAATGTTTACTCACTCAGCTCAACTTCAGATATAACTGTAAGTTGCATCACTTCTGAAAAGACTGTGAGATTTACTACTTTCATACAAACTCGGTTAATAACATTCAACTTAAATTGACAAATGTTTAATGTCCCACACATTCTCTGTTTCTCTGTGCTCACATGTACTACATTTTAATACATCATACACTCCATTAGGACTAAATGTTAACCAGCAGTCCACTCTTGGTCAGACAAAGCAAATATTCTGAAAACATCATCTTGAGTTATATATCCATATATATATATATATAGATGGATAATACTTTCTACTAATTCACACACAACATAATAAGTGGATTAAACAAGAAAAGAACCTGAAGAATAATCAAAAGTGAAAATCCTTGTTAGTTGCTGGACCAAGTTTTTTGCTGCTTATAGTCAATACTTCGGTTAAGTTCTTTGACAGTGAAACAGTCCGATATCTGAAGGTCAAGTAAAGCTGAAAAACAGCTGAAGTGGGAGTTTTTCTGCTACTTTGACTAATGGGTTGTAAAAATGCTCTAGTTATGACGGGGACCATCTAGAACAGACCTTGTTTCCAGCTATTTCAGCTCTCGAGGTCACTAACAAATGAGGAAACACTCCAAGGTTGTTATTGAGCTGAGTTTGCTTATCTCTAGTAAGGCCTCTGCAAAATCAAGGCAGTGCAGTATCCATCATGTATGCCAGCCCCTGGCCTATTGTTATGATAATCCAGCTGTTCCTCCAAAGATAGCACGATTCACTAATACCCTCAGGATATTCCTCCTATGAGGGGCTTGGTTGCCCTTATCTCCTACATATATTTTTGTTTCCTGTACCTAGGAGGGGTCAAGCTCAGCTCCTCCCTGGACTTCTAACCTCACTGGAAATCTTTTACCACTGTGCAAAGGAACAAAAAGCTGCAGGCTGCTCTGTTTATTGATTCTGTGTGCTTCCCTCCAAAGTTGTACCATTGCCTGACCATAAACAGGATCTCTGTGTTTTCAGTTTCCATTCTTTATGAGTTATATTAGTCCAGGCCTTTGCAGCTGTCCCAATGACTTCAAGCAGGAAAAATATGGGAATGTTATGGTTTCAGGCCCCCTTTCTTTTTCAGTTGAAAGGACATCTTCCCCTGACTGTATACACCTCTGTGTCATTACTGTGATATTAGCAGTTTACTCCAGTGACATGATACCTTGAGTTTATCTTGCTAGTGCTTGTCAAAGCACAGCTTGCCCTCATGCTTGAACAAAAGTCAGCCTCGACAAGAAGGTATGTGAGCCAGTGAATGTGCCAATTCCCATTTGGAAATATGCTTAAGATTATTTCAGAAACTTTTAACAATTCATAAAGAGAGAAACTGAGAACTGTGTGCTAAAGTTATTTTTCCTTGGACTATTTAAACTTAGAACAAACTCAAATTCAGCACAAAGTTGATCTACTTATGTTTACATTTTTATTCTGTATGTAGTGTCAACCATGACTTTTCACCATCAGTATGCAAACTGAATGAGCGGCTCTGGTCATGTTTACAGAGGGTCCTGCAATACCAAACAGTCCTCTCTCCTCTCTCAGCAGCCTTCTTGAAGGGCACCATAATTCTTTCCCCTTTTACATGGAAAGTTCCATGGAAACCACTCAAGGAACTATTTTAGAATATCGAGCAGAGACCTACATGGAAACTTGCCATAGTACACTACAGAACAGCACAGTAACCAGGAAAACACATGCTGACTGCAGGAGAATTGTATGTTTTAGTTATACCACAGAGGAACACAGATGCTAGCTTTGAGGCAGGAAGCTTGTAAAGTACAATATCTGGTGCTCTACAAGTGTGACACACCTGCAGAGGGTCTGAGAGGAAACTCTTTCATTTTTGTTGTTGTTGTAGAAGACTTTGCTTTTAAGAATGTGTGTTAAAAATAGCCCAGAATGCATTCAGTGTTTTATTGTTAGCTGCTAGTGGATGTAAGAGGAAGCTGTTGATTTATTGATTAAATGATTCGCCATAACTTGTCACAACAGATAATTATTTTGGAGTTACTTTAGTCTTGCATGACGTTTCCTCCAACTCCAACAAGCACAGGGTTGCAAGGAAACCACATGCAAATATCTATGTCAACCATAGTTCCCACCATCAATAACCCTAGATGCTAGCTCTTCATCTGCATCGAAAGAAACATTCTGATGGTTGCTGCACTGTACTTAAATCAGTGCAGTTAAAGAGACTAAAAACGTGACCTAAATAGCGTAGTAGCGTGGATTGTGCAGTGTCAGCTCAAAAAAAACCTCACTGTTGTCGCCACTAGCTAGAGCCTCAGTACTGTGACTGTTAGCAGTTTAAGACTTCTACTTAAAGGGTTTCATGCATGTTCCCAAATCCTCCAGGTAATTAATGTGTTAAAGAAACCTGCAGACATCTGTTGCTTTTGCAGATCCTGGTTGTGTGTGTGTGTGTGTGTGTGTGTGTGTGTGTGTGCTTGGAGGAGGGAGGGGGGGACTTAAATAACACACTTCAACGTATTGCTGGATATAGAACATACAGCTCTGCCTTCCTTTAAATGCTACCCTGTAGCCACATAAACACTCTGCGTAAGTTCGACCCAAGTACTTATAGCTTTCAATTATTTTCAAACCACCGCTACATACGCTGATGTGGTCGCTCATGTAGAGTCAGCAATGTACACGTTCTTTTACAAGTTTACTGAGTGCATCTAATTAATAGACTACAACATGTATGTGCAAAATATGGTATGCATATTTTTTTGCTGTTGCACATAAATCATCTGAGCTTTTTCATTTTCTTATAGTAATGCAGGCTGTATCCTGTGTTAATGAGCACATATGATAAAACATTCGGAGTTCTTTAAAGTAAGGTTGTGCTCAGTAATGTTGGATTTCGCAATGGCCAACTGACGTTCTTCATATACAGTCTGAAGTGCAGTTATAGAGCTGTAGTCGGAGACACAGCTCGCTTTTACACTCTATGGGGTAATTAATATTCATTGTGCATCTGCCAAGGAAACATGCTTTATGTGAGCATAAGGAATCAGCATCTAATATGTTATGGGAATTATAAATAAATACATCTAATTAGCTTTCTTGTGAGCAAGCCAGAGAGGAGCGCTGCATCATATTCATACATATTAGAGCAGCAGTGGTGGAGCTGCTGTCTTTCAGCATCTTTACCAAATGTTTGGGAGTCAGTTATCTGATAGCTCTGCCTGGTTTGCTTGGCTCAGGAATAAGTTGGAGGCGTTTCACAAAGCTCAGATTCTGGCTTCATCTGCAGACCGAGCTCTGACTCTCTGGAGCTCCTCCAGCCCAGATAAGACACAGTCACATAATGGCTCCAGTTTATCTCCTCTCCAACCTTCCAATCTTCATTTTCAGTCCTTGCCCCCTCCTCCTCTGAGTCTCTCCCACTCTACATACCAAAGAGAGAAATCAATTAATCTCACCACACGTTGACTTGTCTTGGTCCAACTCTCTCTGGTGGCCTACTGTATTAACATAATCTTTCAGGGGGAAAAAGTATTTGGATGATCTGAATTCAACACAGAAACATTTCTGGTCCACTGTAACCGTCTGTATCAAAATGGTTTTGCATTTCAATGAGGCTGAACTGAGTTGCATTTGTTTGCTGGCACATGCTGCTGAGTTTAACTACAAATGCTGATATTTGAATGTTAAAACAGATGTATAGGTTTTAGCACCCTTCCAGGTTTTGGTGGTTCTGTGGATTTTAAACTCCTCCTGTGCTTTTCTGTCTTCTGCAGAGGAATCGTCACACACTGTGAAAGTGGCTTCATACATCCTTATCGGAGTAGGCTCCCTGTCAATGGCCATGGGTTTCTTCGGCTGCATTGGAGCCATCTACGAAATCCGTTGTCTTCTGGGTCTGGTGAGGAATTATGCTGACTTTGAGCTCTAATGCCACATTAGACAGCTTGGTTTTATTCACTAAGCGGCAGGCGTGGGGTTAACACCCCTCACCAGAGGGTGTGAAACTGGTGTAAGATCTAACATCTGACATGATCCGGTCAAGAAAATAAATACATTTAAAAACAAAAGCTTTAAAATCCCTGGGTTTTAGACTTAATCCTCATGTCTCTCTTCACTCCTTTTGTATTTTCTGTTCAATTTGGTTCATTGTAAAAACATAAAATGCTCCAGAACTATTTCATTTTACTTACAGGACATGTCTACCGTACTTCTACAGTTTTTGTGATTTTTGCGATTCAAGACACAAATGAATTCAATTTAGTTTTATTTATGCGCATTGCAGCAAAAAATACTGTAAGTCATCTCCAGGCACTTGACAGAGTCAGGTCAAGATCTTACAGTGTTGTAGAGACAAACCCAACAATTCCCCCTTGAGCAAGCATTTGGTGACAGTGGGAAGGAAAAACTCCCTTTGAATGCACAAAAGCTACACTTGTTTTTGTTTGTTTGTTTTTTTGCACAAAACATTCACCTAAACACACCTGCTCAAGCTCTCAAGCATGGCTAAGAACACATGATAGATTCCTGCTGACAGTAAAGCCCTTCAGCATTTCTGCTAATGTGTGGGGCCAGGGGCTCGCAGCATGTGTGGATTTACCGAGGAGAGGGGGGGGGTGAAGGGGATAAAGCCAGGGAAATGTAGGGGGTACAACAAGAGTGGGGATGGGTGCATGACCTCTACAGCATAAACCTGTTAGGGGTTAACCGAAGAACTGCTGTGACCTACTTCACCCAGTGACAGTGACCAGCTGGCAGTAGACCCCCCACCTTCTCACACAATCACTCAGGAAAGACACACATAAGGCTGTCCAGGAAATAACAGTGCCACTCGGGGGCAGCACAAACAAATTGTGAACATTTGTTTTGGCCACCCCGACAGCCGTGTTCCACTATGTTCACCAGTTAGCTGCTAGTGCCCCAAAGCCCGACCATTCTGTACTGCTATAATTGCAAAATGTGTGGCTGCACCTCTTTGTCGTTTAAATCAATCGCAATCATATTGGGCGCAGCTAAGCGATGGACGCAGCAATAGTGTTCCTGCAAAATAGTTATGATCCATCCATCCATCCATCCATCCATCCATCCATCCATCCATCCATCCATCCATCCATCCATCCATCCATCCATTATCTTTACACCACTTGGGGTGTCCTCACGAGGACACGAACCGGGGACCGGGGGTGCTAACCACCGAGCCACCTTGCAACCCAAAATAGTGATGCTGACAATTGAAACTGATAATTCACTGAAACAAACTAGCATAGCTGCTTTACTGCACAATCTAAATCTTTGTCAAAACGTATCATTCTCAGTGTGGTGGGTTGCTAGCCTGTTTCTGTTTTGTGTGGTGTTGTTTCCTACAGTGAAGCGGATTTTGAAAACAGCAACACATAGATAACAGAAGGGAGTGAGAAAGTCGTGTGAAATGAATTGTGCAGAATTGCAGGATTATATCTGCAATCTACATCTGGTTAATCAGACTAATTAGTTGTCGAACAAGTAGTCTGGAGTTGGTTTTTAGAGCTTCTTTACTGAAAATGGCTGCCTGCTGCTACTGAAAATAACTGGGAGTAGTCAAGTTAGTGGCCGGACAGCTTTGAAGCTCTGCAAAGCTGAGAAGAGCAACAAATTCCTGTGATATTTCTACTTAGGTCCCTTAACACATTGCTATTGTAAAAATAACAACAGATTCTAGCTTCGTTGTGATTTTTTTTCCCAACAGATTTTCTGTTAGTATCAGCAGTTTTATCAGTGTGTTAACAGCACGGATTGTAAATATTGTATCGTAACTTTTGCATTTATCCTCCATAGTACTTCACCTGCCTCCTGCTCATCCTCATTGCCCAGGTCACTGCCGGAGTTCTCATTTACTTCCAAAGAGATCGGGTAAGACACTAGCTGCCGTGTTCTTTGTCAGTCTGATTTTCTCCTTTCCCTTATTTCTTAATTTCACTTCTCTCTAATTTTCCGCTCCTTTCTCTATAGTGACCTTAATAGTCTTATTCATCTTAGCTTTCCCTTTCACCCTGTAACTCTTGTTTACACTTTCTTTCTTCCTCCCATGACCTTTCCCTCGGCGGTTACAGTTTGGGTGTATTTGGTGCTTATGCTTTCCATTTCACAGCTGCGACTGGCTGCACGTAGGTCTTAGATTAACCTGATAGAGAAAACCCCTGCATCCTGTGACGAAACACCACTTCATTGTTCAACAAATGTAAAGTGACAGGATGTCAGTTTGGATGCTGGTAGAACGTGAGATGAAACAGGTGGACCGAAGGAGATATATGACAACGATACAGGAAGCAGCAACTCTTGCATTGAATGTTTCTATTGTCATTGTTGTCCCCGCTGGGTGTTGGTTTGTTTTTTTGTCTTAGGGAGAGAGGGCACACAAATTCTTGCTTAATGAGTAAGCTGAAGCTGCTGTCATATTTAATTGGCCTGTCTTACATTACCTTATCTAAAACAGTAATTATCACCCTGGGGACAGAAACCACGTTCCTCTTGTGTGTCTGATGACACACTGCCCCCTACAGATGGAGATCATCATTTTCAGCTTGTTGCTGAAAAACTAATGAAACTGTGATACTATTATTTGATGCCTTTGATAGATAAGTAAGACCAGAGGGAGCTTGGCTAACCAATACTCAAACTAGAAAACAAGTCAAACAGGTTACAGGAAACTATATATCATGGCTAAACAGTGAAAACCACCTGCCTCAAAAATGGATGTTTACATATTCCAGGTAAACTATAGGCAAAAGTGTTCCCTTGTGGGCTAAGAAGACTAAGTTAGCCACAACAAACAATGACAAACAACCAAAAAACTTAACAACTTAGAATATTTGTCATAAAAAACAAACAAATCTGTCAGAATGTGAAAATGACAGTGATCTCTGAACCCATGAGGAGGGCCTGATTTCAAGTAAGGTGTTTTTTTTTTGTAGAGTTCACATGACAGAGATAGCACTAAGTATGTGTACTGACACGATAATGCAAGCACAAGAGAACATTGTGGTTTAAGACCTTTGAGTAAGCTTAAAGGTAAATGACAAGTGATCTTACAACAAGACGAGTGTACTTGACGGTGAAAGAAACCCTTAGAGGAAATTAAAGCATTACACATGGGTGCAGCAGTATTGCAAAATACATCCACACATTAAGTGGAATTTGTCTTTATTACATATCTGTGGGCCATTTACTGCATACACCATGAACGCATATGACAGTATGTTTTTTTCACTAAAACCTTTTCGATCAAATAAGAGGTTAAATCAATAAAGCAACCAGCCTTAAATAATAGAACCAGCCATGTTTGTTTGTCTCAAAGGGAGCGTTGTGTTTGAGCACACCAGTGTCTCAGACCGGTTCCATACAGGACAAAAAGAGCCTTTCCCTTGATAAACTTCACCGCTGTAGGACTCAGGAGAGGTGGAGGCTGTTTCAGCTGTCAGCCCTCCAGCTTGTGTGTATGTGTGTGTGTGTGTGTGTGTGTGTGTGTGATAGCACGTGTGCGTCTGTAGCCTGCGACACACTCCCTGTGTTTAAGACTCACCACAGGGCAGGGTGGTGCCCTTTCCCAGAATAGGGTGAGGCTCTCACTCATCTCCTGCAGAGCTCAGAAACTACATCCTTGCCACCACTCTGTGGTCTTGCACACATAAACACAGTCATTCTCTTGCTAAGCTGTTTTTGTGCAGTCTTGCAGCCTTGCAAGGGACTTCACAGGACATTACCGACTGTGGCCTGAGAAACATAAAGTTCAGGGGTGATATAGAATCTTGGGAAAAGCCTTAGTGTGGTTGTTTGTTTTCTTGTCTTCAACACAGTTTCTCTGCCCTACACTAAAGATTGATGTCCAACCCTCTGAAGGCTCTAATGCCTTACATCTGAAAATGAACCCTGATGTAGTTATGTACAAATGTGATGTTTTATCAGATTATTTAACATCTGTACTGATAACAGCGTGATTTCATCTCCTTTCTAGTTGAAACATGAGATGTCCAACATCATAAAGACCATGATGATCAACTACACTGGCCAGAACAGGACCACGGAGCACACCTGGGACTATATTCAGAGGACGGTGAGCTTGAGTTTCAGTTTGTTTACGTGACTTATCCATGACTCAGAAAAGAACAACTGACTTTTTAGAATTTTTTGAACAGCAATTTGTAATCCCGAAAATATGGCTAGTCCTTTGCTTAATGTTACAGCCCATAAGGTGTCAGTTCTAACTGATATGAGCACACCTGTGATCACCTATTAGAAATCATTTGAGCTGCTTGTGTCTGTTTACAATGCAGCTGATAAATTCAGTTCCTTTAAATAAGTCATTCGGCAATAATTGTCTTCTGTCGTGCAAACAGCAACCAATCTGAGTTCATGCTGAGCACAGCCTAAATAGTTTATCACACAGCAGCAGAGCACAGTGAAGGTTGATTCTGTGCTGAGGAGTTGGAAGCGTGCAGTCTGTCACCTGCAGCTCTTCATCTGTCAGCTCATTGTTCTGCTCCTCCTTGTTCCATCACTCCTTTGCAAAAATGAAAAACGGTCCAACTGGCTGAAAATGACAATGACTTGCTTTGTAGACACATTTTTATGAACAGCTGCTTTCAGCCCTAAACTTGCTTGGGAATAAGCTTGTGACTGCTCTAAAATGAAAACAACCCCATGTTTCACCAGTGGAATGCACTTAATGTGAAGCAGGAGCAAAAAGAAATGTTAAGCTTGCATCAGTTTTAAATTAAATTTTGAACAGCTCTGCTTTGGCTGCAAGAGTCGAAGTAAGTTGTGAGGCTCAAATCAATTAGATCAAACCAGAAACCATAATGCTGGATTGCATGTTGCATCACTTCTTGTAAATCCCTTGTGTGTGATGCAATTTGAATCAGTGTTGGACTCCACTGATAAAATTCCTGCATAGAAGTAATTACCAAATATACGTACACTGAGTGCTAGTTGCAAAATAAAACTATTTAAAAAATACTGTGAGATGTGGGGTCTAATTTTAACATGTGAGGGATTTATCTCTATTAGACAGTGCTAAAAATAAAAAAAGACCAAAAGATTTTCTGCATTGTTGGATCCACCGATACATCTTCTGCCAATGTTTTTACAAGGATGTGTGTACATAGACAGAGTTGTTATCTGAAGTGACCTTTACAGTAACTTCAGCGTGTTTATTTTTAGAATGGGTGGCTCCAAGTGTGAACTCAGGTTTTACGTAACTGCACTCAATTTACAAAAAGACTCTTTTTCATTTATCCCTAATGGTATCTACCCATCCAGGCATTTTTCACTTGAATTTTTCTGCAACTACCCAAATACTTAAGATGAATAGCATTTTGTTTGGCAAGCTTAAAGCACTGGGAAGTACCACTTGTCTTTGTCACTTACTTTAGACGAGCCACAGACATGTCCAGAGTGGACAGTTTTCACAGATACTACTGTCTGATGAAGAAATACTCACAGTGAAAACTGTTGACTGCAATGTCTGTGGACTGTTTTAAATAACTGAGACATTGTTTCAGGAGAAACATGTTACTGTTGAGTTTTTCATATTTCTGTGCCTCGTGGTGCACAGACACAATTCTATTCACTTCCATTGTTTTCTGGTAGCCGCAAGTTTCATGGATGGAATTTCCAGTTCTCAGCTCATAAAAGTAAACTCATCAGACACCATTAGGGCAATGTGAGAGAATATTATGACTGTTTTGTACTTGGGAAGAATTGACTCATTAAACTAATCAGCCCATAGCCTATTTTTCCCCCCTATCTGCTTCCACCTTTTCTCTCTCCCTCTTTCCTGCCAAGCCTCTTTCCTTCTGGTCTTTCTGGAAACAACAGCCAAGAAGAGATTGGTCTCAAACACCACAATGCTCATTTACAGAGCCAATAGATTTGCTTGTTTTGTCTTCATGCTATGTTCCCATGAATTTCTGTCTCTCCTCTCTTTGATGTGCCCTTTTTTTTTGGTACCATTTCACTGTGGTTTTTCTTTGTCTCTCGATCTTTTGACTCACATCGCTCTTTTTCACATCACCAGATGAAATGCTGCGGATGGACTGGTCCAGGCAACTGGTCGGAGAATACTGTGATCAAGAACAGCACCCAGAAACTCTATTCATGCTCCTGTCGCAACGAGTCGCTGCCTGGCACCGACATGAAAGAAGTCGGCCTGTGTGAGCAGCTCTCCTCGGAACCACCTGTCTATGAAACGGTACAGAACACTGTGTGAAAGCAATGCTGTTCCTGCACTGAGGATGAAAATCTAAGTGAATTTACAGGTGCAGCCAACAGATGGGTATCCAGTCGGTCTCATCTTAGTATCTATGAAATATCGAGGCTGCCGTGGCAGTGAAACACGAGAGACACTCAGTCGATGTGCACAGGATCCCAATCGTTGTGATCATGCGTTCAGACAGTCTGCTGTCTGCCTTGTCGTTCAGATCCAACTATTCATCTTTCTGGGAAGGGACACTGATGCAGGTTTTCACAGTAATTTAATTTGATTTGATAAGCATCTGTGATTCATCACTGCACAGACTAGTTATCACTTAGTCACTTCAGGGTTTTGCTTTCATTCCCTTTTTTAAAATTTATTTTTAAAGTGATTCCACACAGGTAGGTTGTAAACTACATGGGCTTCCCTGAAAATCTGATTTGTGAAATTTTGGCAGGAGTATCTAAAATACTAGCAATGTGCCATTTTTGTCATGTTTTTCTACTTTTTTTTTATCTTCATCAAAATGGATCATGTTTAAAATGAGGCAACCATTATTACAAGATTCATGCTTGAAGGTGATTTAAAGGGTGCGTTCCATTTTCTGTGTCAATAATGGCAGCTATAACATTGATGAAGTGCTTGCTATTCCTTCTTTCCTTTGTAAAATAGAAACTAAAATATATTTCCTCAACACATGATTATCAACGAAGTGTCCTACTATTATTTCTGATCTCCCTGCCCTTGCTCTCTGCTGAAGGATGCTCAGCAGTGGATGCTTTCCATTGTTTTCTTGTCATTGATATTCTTATTAATATGAACAATTATAAATAAAAGCTAAATCAGTTGCATCATGAAGTGAGCTCCCTGAAGCCATGGTGTAGTTCGCATATGGCAGACATGCATTTAAAGCATTTTAGTGTTGTGTTGTCTTTTCCATTTAACTGTCATGGTGAAAGAAGGGTTTGCTACTTAGAACAGTGAGTGAGCGCTAAAATATTCTGACAAGTCTCGTGTCTGTGTGTCATACGTTTAAACTGGTCAACTTGCAATGGTGGAAGTATTTGAATCTTTACACATCTTTGTCTTTATCTCTACATATAAAAACCCTGCATTTAAAATCCTACTTAAGTGAAAGAAAAATAGTTTGATTGTATTCCACTAGATGATGATGATGATGATGATGATTATTACTAATAATAATGAGATAAATTAAGATTTTTTTTAACTTCTGAGTTGTTTAAGTGATTCACTGATCACGTGTGCAGCACAACAAAAATTTAAAGAGTAACTGTTTTGAAATAAGTAAAGGAAAGGACCTTAGAACATTAATCTATAGTAAAGTACCTTACAGTTGAAATTAAGTATAGTAACTAAGTAAAGTTACTAACAGTTACATTCTGTCTACTCGAGGCCTCAGCTGACACAATCTCCACTTTCTTCTCTCTAAAAAAACCCAAAAGGCTCTTTAGTCCCGCTGAGGTTAACATAAGTGCTAACATTTTCTCATTAAGTCCAGGCTGTGGTCATTGTTATCTGGTGATGCTGCAGCATGGCTGCATTGTTCTGACAGACCCCACACCTTTTAATCATTACATAACTTGGTCTGACGTGCGTTGTGTAACTTTGTCTGCCAGCTCGGTGTGGCACTGTGGTCAAGTGTAATCAGCCCAGTGAATACTGACAGCTGAGGCGAGCTATTTGTGCCGTGTGATTTGTTCAAACACCAGGAAAGCTCTACTGTTCTGTTGTTTGGTCTGCGTGTTTCAGAAACTTTACACTCTATCCACCAGTTTCCTCAGCTCAGCTAAGCCCTGTTATTCTTTCCCTCATTGACTCGGTCCAAAGCCAACAGTTGTGTTTTCAAACGGCTCTGTTCATGTCCGGCTGGGATCACGTAGTCATTCATCTCTCTGCATGTCAGCCTGCGACCCCCCCACCTCTATTCATGCCTTTCTTAACCTCATTCTCTCTGTTTCCCCATCTCTTGCTGTCTCCTGTAGGGCTGCATAACCAGCGTGGAGAAATGGCTCCTGGACAACTGTGGAGTTATTCTGGGAATCTGTGTCGGTGTGGCAGTTGTGGAGGTACAGTATTTATTTCTTCATGTTGAGATTTTTTGAAAGGCTGTCTGAAAAAGTACACGTTAGGAGCAAGCTTGTCCACATAATTAGAAATTCATGCACCAAATCCACGAGATGCATTTCAACACATTCAGAAACCAAGTTCAGATCACCAAGGATGCTGATGACACCGTTATCTGCCCCCTAGTAGATATTCTCTTTCAAGAACCAATGCATAGGATTTGGAAGAACTATCAACAAAAATGGAATTTACTATTCATAGGTGTGTTTTCACCTGTAATCACCTGTAACTTCCATGGCTGTGCTTACACTATCTTTAAATGAGCCCATCATATCCACAGAGGAACCTGCCATGTACGATGTTTCCACGTTAGGCCAAAATGGACAAACCAAACAGTGGCTTTAGAGAGGGCTTTTGGGGGAAAGAGAACCTCTAGTTGCCACTACATCCTACACACAGGTCCTTTCGTCATTAACATACACACAAAGTATGCAGCGACACTGGGTTTGCAGCTGTTGTCTACATGTTGGAGTAAAAGCATGTAAACCAGCAGTTCAATACTATATCCTGGTGCCATATGTAATGTACTAGAGTTCGACCGACTATCGTTGTGGCTAATTAGCAGACCCAGCAGTCAACACTTGTCCAATTATTGGTATAGCTTTTTTTGATTAATGATTCCCAATAAAACAAATTTGTTTTAAAATGCAATGCTTTGGATCCCATTCAGCCGCTTCTCTCTCTGTGTAGTCACCAATTTGTGAGCTTGACCGAACTACATCTAATTGGTTACTTGCTACAAGAGGCAGCCATTGAGCCAACCGATCACCGCTGAGGAATAAATGTTCATTTCACTAAATATGTGTAAAACATAAATTAACAAAAACGTTTTGTGTGTCTAAACTTTGGCACCAAGGCTTTCCTTTTTTTCTGTACATGTGTAGCAGTTCCTCGTATCACTTATTACTGTGGTCTCCTTGATTACTAATAATCAGTGTTGGTGTAGGACCTCGAAAAACATTTTATCAACTGATCCCTAATCTGTGCTTTAACAGACTTTGGTCTCAGTTATCATTTTTTCTGTCCATTACCGCTCATGCTCTGGTAAATATTAAGATTCAGTTAGTTAGAGGGAAACAGCTGGCCTCGTTGTGATCACAACCCTTCACAAAACCGTGTGTTGTTTCTGCACTTAAATAAAAAAAAATCATAGGGAACTACGGAGGTATCTGTCACCACCAAGAGAAGGTGTAGATCGAATATCCATCATGTTGTCTCTTAAAAAAAAAAGTACAGTTGCTTTGCTGAGACACAGTAAGAGGATGTTTTCTGGTTGCTGCATGTAGGTTTGATTCAAGGACAAAAATACTTAAGAAAGAAAAGTCAGATTAACTGGTAATTACATTCATATTTAGTGGCAGGCATACTGTGGACATTTTTGTAAAAGTTTTTCCCAAGACTCACAGAAATTGCAGTCTGTTGTAAATGTGTTTAAATTCCTCTGCTTCCACACCTGCATGTTTGAGTTGAATGCTCCAACGGTCAGTTTCAGCTCTGAAAACTAAGCTGACAACTCCATTTCTTCCAGCTCCTCGGGATGATCCTCTCCATGTGTCTGTGCAAGAGTGTCGTCCAGGAGGATTATACCAAAGTACCGAAGTACTGAGCTGAGGACAGAGCAGCTTCACATCACACACAGACGGATGGAGTCTCCCTCTCTCTCTCCTCGCCTCACATTCCTGCGAACACATACACACAAATTAAGACAGCTGTCGCCACCATTTCAGCTTCTCGTGTCCTCACAGCTGTGCAAATTTCTCACGCTCCACATGTCCCACACACACACACACACACACACAACACACACCTCTCAATCAAGCTTGACACACTTGTTGGACCTAAGTTGACTAGTCACCTTTTCTTTGTCTTATCATTCGTGTTTGTTTCAAGGAGACATTTATGATATTTTGGGGGGAAGCTGAAGAATTTTGTGGTTTGATGCTGTGCAAATGTTCATTTATATGTCGTCTTTTCTTCTCGGCTGACCTCAACGAAGCGCTTAACACAGTGGTAGAGAGAGCACTTTAGTGATACTTGGCGAGCTGGGAGCCAGAGCGTCCTCTGACTCCAAGGCAGGAAGATGAGAGGGGAACGGGAGGGTGTGGGTGGGTGCATGGTAGACCCATCTGAAGGATTAATGCCACTCTGTGATCCTGCATCTGGTATTTTTGGTGCAGAGGGTGGAGGAAAGGCCCAGGGCAGGGCTGCTGCGGTGAAGGTTTTGGCTTCTGTCATCAGCTCCATGTAGCCCCAGTGGCCCTGATATTATCCTCCGTTGACACCCACCACCACCACCACCTCCTCCTCCCTGCCGCTATCCATCATCTGTTAGCGTCTCTAAATCACGTCTCTGTCTTCCTTTTGGGTGTGTACGACTGGTAACCAGTAGCTCTTCAAAAAAGGACCAGTTCTGCATGAAGTAAGTGTGTGTATGATGTGTTGAGTGAATATTTTATTTCTTTTTTTTTTATACTCTTATGTCATCTGTTTTGTTTTTTTTTTACAATTGTGTATATATGACTTTGGTAAGGGCACTTCAGTGCTTTGTCAGCGTTTTATATGAGAAAATCTTTCACCCACATGCTGTTGTTTTAAGAGTCCTATTGTTCTTTGTTTCCTCTCTGTTGTTTATGATGTGCAGAGTATGGCTGCCACAGCAGCTTGTCAGCACTATTGTGGTCAGAATCGGAGAAATTGGAACCCTCAGTGGATCTGTCATCACTCTTAAAGCCATATTTTCGTTTCCTGAACATGGCGTGTGTTTGTGAACGTACAACCACCAACAGCTCGTGCTCCGAAACATCTTTATTTAAGCTCCTCACACCGGCCTTTATTTTCAAAAGTCTTGTTGTTACCTTCATAGCAGTTACATTGAAAACGGCAGCTGTGTTTTTTCCGTCTCTGCAGGATTGTTTGTTTTCTGAGGAGTCATTTTGCCCAGTTTATATTATCGCTAACAAGAGAAGAGAAAAACATTGATACACAGCAGCGATTGTGTTGCTGCAGAGGCTTCCAGAAACTGACTCTTCATCAACTATCTTTACAAATGTTTCCTCATCCCGTTTGTTAGCCACCTCATTATCTCAGTCCTTCCACTTCATTTCAGACACACTATTATAGCAGAATTTATGGTTAATTTAGTAGGTAGATTGCACTTTTATGTGGCTTGTAGTTTTTCATGCCATCTCACGCGAGTCTTCAAATCATGTTCATCGTTGCTGCAATTACACAAAAGGGAGGAAAGTGACCCTTAAAAACGGCAACTTCTACTTTATGATCTGCCAAATTGAAACATTAATTTAACTTGATGAAAAATGAAGGCTTTTTATTGTTTGAAATATTTTGTGTACTTTTTACAGGAAAAAAAAAAAGACGTGTGTAGTAGAAAAAAATATTTTCTGGACCTGAAAGCCATGTTTAGAAACTAATTGTTTATTTCTCTTTATTATCGAGAACTATTAATAAACCTGAACCTACAAGAGTCTGTTGACTTCTTTCATCTTGCTGATGGACGGTGGTAACATGTGGAGTGATGTTATGTCAGACTGGCTGCTGTGTGAGCTTCTTTTCTGATGTCAGGTACCAAAGGCAGCCAGAAGATGGCAGTGTATACTTAACAGTGCCGCTAGCTTAGGCAGAAATGCATTTGGATTAGATGAGCAACATAAGTGTGTTATGGTCTTTTGGGTGTATAATGAACAGTTCTTCAGCACTGCATTAATTATGTTCTAAAAACCTGCTTTCGAAAAGCTGCAGGTTTAATTATAAGCGTCATCTGAATTCTTAAATAATGTCTTATTCAACTACCTTCTACACCTCTACGCTAATTCATTCCTTCTTTTGATTATTTCCCAATTTAGTCTTTGTGTTTCCTCTTAATTGCATCTGATTACCCCGTGGCTCAACAGAACAAAGAGCTTCCACATACACAAATTTCACTGCCAGAACAGGAATTTTTTCCTCTGCACTAAATACAAAAAAGCTCCTCTTGTAAGATCTGAGCGCAGTGACTCTTATCAGCGAAAGGGAGCCTCATGATGTCACGTCACGCCAGAAGATAGTGCCTCACCGCTGCCTGCTGCTCTTCGGCAAAACACAACCACAGCAAAGACCTTGCTGCTCTAATCCGCTATTGTCAGAGGCACTTAACCTTGGTATAATGAGCTCAGCTTAGCGTTTTGTTCGGAGACTGTTTACAAGTTAGTCAACAGAGCTGCATCTCATCGGTAGGGTCTGAGGGCTTCAACATCCAAACACCAGCTTCTTGTTTAGAACACAATATTAGATATTAGACAGCTAGCAGAGGAGAAGAGATGAGAGTAATCACACGCTGGATTTAAGCTTCCAAAACTCTTCTACCAGGCAACTGACCAACGTGGCAGAAGGAGTTATGGT
This sequence comes from Stegastes partitus, assembly GCF_000690725.1. NCBI lineage: Eukaryota > Metazoa > Chordata > Actinopteri > Pomacentridae > Stegastes > Stegastes partitus. The sequence goes on along the minus strand of NW_007577869.1, from coordinate 171,617 downwards.
GGCACAAACTTGACCGCCACCATTTGACATTAGATCATAGTCACAATCAGCATTACTTACAATTAGTGCTGTACATAACATATAAGGAACTCAGTAGAGCATGAGGATTACTATCCGTGTTTAACAAGTAAATTTAATCCACTAATTTTGCAATTCAAGTAATCAGTTACTTTTCAAACAAGTAATTTGCTACTGGTTATATTTTATCCATATCTACCTGTTCCTTTTGTAGCTACCGAACAAAACAAAGCACAAAAACCTAAAGAAAATCTCTGATGCATCCACACGATTTCTGTTCCTCTTCAGGTAGCTGCACATAACAGCAGTTAAGTGGTTCATTAGTTGTTTGCAGGAAGCTATCCGAGCCCATGTTTCATTGTTTTCACAGTAGCCCACCACTCAGGTAGCCTCAGGTTCTATTGACATCCATGATTTGAATATTTAAACTTTTTTCATTGCAGATAAATTCCACAACAACTAAATCCTCTTGAATGCATAATCATTGATAAATAGCTGAAAAGCAGGGGTTTCGAATCCTGGTCCTCGAGGGCCGCAATCCTGCAAGTTTTAGACGTTCCTTCTTCCAACACACCTGATTCAAATGATCAGGATCGTTATCAGGCTTCTGCAGAGCTTGATGATGAGCTGATCATTTGAATCAGGGGTGTTGGAAGAGGGAAACATCTAAAACATGCTGGATTGTGGCCCTCAAGGACCAGAGTTTGACACTCCTGCTGTAAAGAGTTCTTTTTTTTTTTTTTTCGTCTGATGTTGCTGTTATTGGCCTGCAGAGCTACGCGTTATGGGCTGTAGACCTGACTAAGCGACGAGGTAAAGGTCAGTACGTTCACATTTAGACAAACACTACACGCACAATCTAACCAATTTGCCAGGAAGTGCAAAGGGCTGTAATTTATGGTAACGTCACCAGTTGTCTTGTAATGTAACATTACCCAACACTGCATATAATAGTGACCACAGCAACTGCAACAAAGGGAGCGGAAATCAAGGAAGGAAGGAAATGAAAAGAGAAACATGTTGAGGAGTGACTCATTTAGACTGTTTTTGTTTTTTTACATCTGAAATCAATCCTAGCTTTTCTGTAATATTGTTTTACCATTAGAAGGCGAAAACATCCACTTTGTTGCTGAAAAAAGACAATTAATCATCAAATTAATCAGCAGTTTAGTTCTTTGATCAGTTTTTTAAGCGGATATTCACAAAGATTTTCTCGTTTCTGTTGTTTTATAACTGTCAAAAATAATTAGAAATTAATTAGAATTACTTTTACATTTGGATTGTTGTTACAACAAAGCAATCTCAAGACAGATTTGAACTCTGGGAAGTCATGATGGGTACTTTTTAAACAACATTTTCTGTTGATTATAGAACTCGATTAGTTGTTTAATTATTAGAATTGATATGCAGCTATTTTGGTAATCCATTCAATTCTTTGTCACACATTATAGCAAACTGCTACTAGCGGTTGAACAAAACATTTACAGATGACACATTGTAAATTACTGTGAAAGTAATTTTCCACAACTGTTTGACATTTAGAAGACAAAACCGTTCAATTAGTCCATTAGTCAGTTAATCTGGGCAGTAATGGGCCTATTAACTGACACTAGTACTGGGGATTTAGACTTTTTTTTGTTTGCATGCAGGCTGTGGAAAATGTGGGTCTATAGCAGGATAGTGAGCTGCTGCTGCTGCTGCTGGGTTCATCAGATCACACACACACACACACACACACACACGGTGCAGGTCAAACACAACGAGGAAAGAAAGCTTCCTCTGTTTTTTTCCACATAACTGTCAGTCAGCGAGCGCAGGGCAGAGGAAGTGGGACAGATGATGATCCCGCTGAGACTGAATGAAATAAAAGAAAGAATAATGAAGATGTCAAGTCCATGTGTTCAGTAAGCGCTGAGTGATTTAACTTTAACTTTAGGAACTGAGACGCACATCTCCTGAGAACGTTTGTTTTCCTTTTGCGCTGCTACAGTCTTTTGTTAAAATGGAACTCTACATTTACACCGCTGCTTTCGCCTCATGCATGCAAATAAGATGCGCGTTGTACCGGCATGTTTTCTCTGTTGCTATTTGTAACACAAAATGGGTTTTCAGCGAGCTCTGTTTGTGTTCAGACGATGGTGGGGGTCTCTCTGCAGCTGCCCCCGCTGCCTGCTGCGCCCCCTCTTCCCAGCATCCTGTTCACACTGTCATGGACATGTTCAGGCAGCGACCCCCACATGCCCTCCAGTCACCCCGACCTGGACCACCACCTCCACCTGCAGACTGACCCCCTCACTCCCCCCTGCCCGGTCCCTTCCTCACTGTCTTTTTCCTGTTTTTAATCTCTCTAAGCGATCGTACATAAACTGCTCGGTCTGTTCCGCATGTCCGCCTGACAGATATGTGTAATAACATAACTACCCGGGTCCCTCCCCTGTCTGCTGCACAACACTTTTAAGCCTGAGGAGCTCTAATCAGAAATGAGCAGTGTGAGTCACGGTGCCCCCCCGTACGAGATGGAGAAGAGGATCAGCCGAGTTCCATTAGCTGTTTAAATTGTTTCTCTGATAGGCTGAGAGGCGGCAAGTGGCTGCAGGTCAGTGGGTGTCCTCCGCCTCATTTCCCACCCAGCAGCCAGTAGAATCCAGGAGAATGATAGACTGACTCAGAGCCTCCTTCCTTTCTCTCTCATCATCTCTTTATACCTCTCTCTTTCCCCTCGTGGGCATATCTGGTATGATAAGGGCAAGCTCTCCTCTCCATGTGGCCTCTTTGGCCCGCGGAGAGTAAAACCAGCTGAAATCATTCTGGCACGACTCCACTGCCTCGCCAAACTCTGGTGAACATCAGTCTGTGAAAACACATGGTTTCCACTCGAGTCCAGTGAGATGGTGCAGGAGATGGGAGGGAGACTCTTGGCACCGAGAGAGTACGAAGCTGCATACCACAGTCATCTGCCCTGTTTTATATATTCCAAAAACGTACCACATAACGGCAGTTTGCAGGTGGTGGAGAGCAGCTCGGTTCATTTGCATAAGTACAGTTTTAAGCACTTCTACTTTACTTACAAGTGTTTCCATTTGATGCTGCTTTATACTTCTAATTTACTGCAGTTTAGGGGAATAACTGTGTGCTTTTCACTCCAAATTACATTTCTCTGACAGCTTTTGTTTGTAGTTACCATGCATATTAAGATTTTTACATCAAAACTTGATCATCCTATAAAATATGATGCATTATAGTAATATAAGGAAGACAACCAGCTTCCAACTTTTTATTCGATTCAACTTTTGCATATTTAAATGAAACTTTTTGATCATTTTAGACACAACTAGCTAGCCGCTCTGCAAGGTGGTACAGTTGGTAGCACTGTTGCCTCGCAGCAAGAAGGTTGCCGGTTTGCATCCCGGTGGGGGCACCGGAATATTTCTGCGTGGAGTTTGCATGTTCTCCCCGTGCAGCGTGGGTTCTCTCCGGGTTCTCCGGCTTCCTCCCACACAGTCCAAAAACATGTTGAGGTTAATCAGTGACTCTAAATTGTCCGTAGGTGTGAATGTGAGTGTGCTTGGTTGTCTGTCTCTAAGTGTAGCCCTGTGATAGACTGGTGACCTGTCCAGGGTGTCCCCTGCCTTCGCCCTAAGTCGGCTGGGATAGGCTCCAGCCCCCCCGCGACCCTGATGAGGATTAAGCGTTGTATAGATAATGGATGGATGGATAGCTAGCCGCTGTGGTCACATAGACTGAAGTGTATGTTTGCTGCTGCTGCTGCTGATAATCTTTCGGTGAGACACTGTAAGGGAAAACATGTTTTTTTTGTTTTTAATGCACTAGTCAGTTTTGAGATTTTGTCTCCCTAACATGCCTTCTCTCAGACTAGTGAAAAGAAACCATCCAAAGCATGCATTTAGTCGTTTATTTTACTACACTTTGTGTATTTGCGTCAGGAGATTTCAATTCACACATCTTTTTTCTCAGATATGTCTACTTCAGCTGCACTTATGTCCACCAACCCGTCCAGTTTTGCTCTCATCTATATTCTGAAGGTTTCCACCCAGAGGTTTCTTCATATATCATTCATAACCTGATTTATGGAACATTTTATTTCTAACAGCCAGAAAATTGATTTTTTTTTCTAGTTGTTGACAGTGTTTTCAGACTTATATTGACAGTATTTTCTGACTTATAGAGGCATGAAAAGATATCCAGAATCCCCTCTGCAACACTGGTGACTCTCGTGTGTCAGCAAACTGAAATAGGACTGTTTTTGAAACTGGCTTTATCCAATGTTCAGATTTCTGTTCCGGAAATGTATTCAAATTGGGACCTATTTGGATAGGTAATATCTCATTTGCACATTTAAACATAATATTTCAGAAAACTTGTAATATGAAAAAGAACTGATTTGTTGCAAGCAATCAACTGAAGAAGTTTCTTGATGATATCTGTTCGTTAAAATGTTCACTCCAATACCCACATAGTGTCTTTACCAAAAGCCTCGTATGACATATCTTTTCATTTTGCTTCAGATGGAGTGCTTGGATCCATGAAGACACTCATTTTTTATTGTCATTAGAGATTGTTTGGTTATTATTTGATGTATCTGTTTTCTCACTGTGGGTGCGGTTCAGCTGGTAAAATGTGATGTCATGTACTTCTGTCATGCACCATCAGAACCTGACAACAGTTTTAACAAGATTCTGATCACAATTGGTGGCTTATTGTCACTGTCAGATCTGATCAATCTACACCCACACAGTCCAAACAAAGCAGAGGTTTTTGAGTTTTAAACTCACATTGCAGAAAAGCCCTTGAGATCTAAAGGCCAAGTTTTCAGGAGCTTTAACACAGATGAAAAACTTTTATTTGCAATCAACTCTTTATACTCTGTGGTACCAGTACTACTTTAAACTACCTGAAAATCTAGTTTTAAAAGGTAAATCCTCCTGCGCCAATGTATTTATGACTAAAAATCAGTGCCACTCAGAGCTCCAGGTAGAAAGAAAACCTCCTAACGTCCTCATTTCTGTGTGTGGGAGTGGTTTGATCAGATTCAACTGACAGTGGCGTCTCCCTGGCGACATAAGAAACAGCTTCCTGACTTGTGCGTGGAAACGTGATTTCACCTTTTTCCTTCAGACTTCAAACCTACGCAAAGAGAACAATACTGAACGTGAAAGGCAGTTGTTGTACTGTGTTCGTGTAGGATGCCGTTACTCATAATGAGATTCTGATTGAGAAAAAAAAAGTGTTTTCAGGCCTTTAAGTAAAGGATCTGAATTCACCCGACTCTACCGTCGGAGATACCAGACTGCAGTACCACCTGTAGTTAACATGTATTGCTGATCACACCTGAGGGCTGTACTTGAGGTGCTAATTATCGCTCATTGTGTCCATAAATACCTCATAATCACACTGTAATCTTCTGCACTCAATTGCAGCCATAATATTGTTCTACCGGTGTAGCCCACTAGCCATAATGAGCTGCCTCTGTATCGGATACTTGAGGGTGTTTGTATGTGTGGCTGGATTGTGTTGGTGCACTGTATACGCCCATGTGTTTGCGCGCGCTTGGTGCTTGAGTGAGAGTTTATGTCTGATCTGATTGATGGAGGTGGTAGCGGAGGCAGCGCTCCCCTGATTGCAGCTACAGGCAGCACTAGGCTTCTCATTAACCTATGATAATGCACCTGTCACCCTGATACGAAAGCCTTGCAGCACATTTGTTGCGGATGGCTGTTCTCGCTTCTTCTTCGCCCTTCCCTCCCTGCTCCATCCATCTCCTTCTGTCTCTCTTTTCTTTCTCAGTTTCTTCTGCGCTCATGTGCTTTAGCGAACACAAAGTGAGCTCTGTCTCGCTGACTCTGTGCCAAAGCTGACCACAGCAGATGGAGGTTGGTGCGTTTGTGTCTTCCCCCCCTCTCTCCCCGCCTCCTCGATTGAATGCAGCTACAGTATTTAATAGGATCTGTGTTCACTAACCCTCCGGGACCAGGGTTGATACAGGATCAACCATTCCAGATTTCGTGACTGCATTTGTGTACGGACTACAAATGTGGCGGCAAGTATGTGCAGCAGTATGTGCTTTCACACAACATAAGCCCGCCTCATTTGCTGGCTGGTAGAGATGTGATCTCTCCTTCTGGTCAGTGGTTCAAAATTTATCTCTGAATGACAACACCATTGAAATTCGCTTTCAGCTCTAGCACCAGGATTTGGTTGTGTTAATCGTTTGTAAATCTTGAGTGTACGCTTCAAGCGAAATCACTGCATTGCGATACGGTTGTTATCGTGGACGATGTATCACCACAGCATCATATGGGGAGTTACTCTGTGATCCCCGCCTCTATCGTTTAGCATCACGTTTTGAAATGTGACGTATGAAAGTCTTACCAGTTGCACCAGTTGCACCAGTGTTATACATCTCAACAGTTTTATTCTGTGTTGGGTCAGATATGTCTTTCATGTTTTATACATTTTTCCTTCCTTCCAGGCCAGAAAAGTAGGCTAACGGTAGCTTTGTGCATTAGTTAGCTGTGAGCACCTGTCAATGCCTGTGTCTAAACAACGTAAGGGATGGAGTGATGGAAATGTAAATAAAAATTTGCCTTTCTTTATTGAGAGCAGTGGAGACAGACAGGAAAGGAGGGAGAAGAATCAGGAGAGACCTGCAGCAGGGTCTTGACCAGAAGTCAAACCCACAACCGCTGCACCGGGGAACTTTAGTCCCTGTCCATGGGTCACCTGCTCAACTAGGTGAGCTATAGGGGCACCCGGAGAAATATATATTTTTTTTTCATATCTTCTTAACATTCATACTCTTTTTTCTTTACATGCTAGAAGACACAATGTGAGAAATAAGCAGACAAGACCATGACTGAGCATTTCCTCCTGAAACTTCAGCGCACCGAGGGCAATCTTGAAAACATTGATTCAGATCTTGGAGGTTTCATACGTCACAAACCTGATTTAGTTTTACAACTTGACATTATGCAACATAGAATATGTTGCGGTATCTGACGCAATTTTGCTCGGATCCACATATGACAGGAGCAATTAAAGTTCTGATGCGTAGGCAGTTCTTCTTCGTTCCGTTTATTATATTCAAAAGGACCGATTTCATAGTGTTCGTATTAGACTACGGTCAAAAACCTGGCGTCCTACCACTCCTGCCAGCTCCTTTCCCTCACCTTTCTTCCGTGAGTAAATCAGGCTCACAAAAAAGGTGGAGCTGACGAACACCCATTCAGTGCCCAACACCAAGCACCTGGTGACATTCTGTCCCTCCATCAGACATCTGAATAAAATCATATAGGGCTGAAAATGGCTCCAATAATATGTTTACAGTGTTTGAGCAGAGTCATAGGTGAGCTGGTATGCTTGCTCAGCAGCAAGTGGGGAGGAATGGAGCAACAGTGAAAGTTACATGCAAGACATTTCAAGGCAATGAGAGATTGTTTTCATGCAAAACATCTAAATATGTAGCTGATAAAAGATGAGTGTTTAAGGGTTAAATTGCCTGAACCGATGAGGATGGGGCTCAATCAGCTCCAGTAGTCAGTATCTTATCATAATGTTTCTCTATCAGTCCTTCTCTCCTCACCAGAAATGCTCCAGCTCCTTCACCAGATGTCTTCTTTATTCCCTGCAGCCCGTTCCAGTCGGTTTCTCTTCTCTCCAGAGGGTCTGTGTGTGATTTATTTATCCTATCTGCACATTTAGTGCCAGGAACACACCCTGAGAGCTCACAGGACTATGGGAACGCTGCCTCAAGCTGCTGGGGGAGCGTCGAGAAAGAAAGAATACTTGGAGGACAGATAGTAAATCAGTCTGGACCTGAGGATGTGTGTCAGAAGTGTTGTATGTAAAGTCGCAGTTGTTTCAGAAGTCATAAAGAAAGAGACTACGAATTTGTTGAGGGTGTTTAGGTTTGGGGTTTCTGGGGAGTGAAAGCTTCAGTAGCTCCCATTAGTCACTCTGTCAGATGTTAGACAGATAGAAGACGCTGCGCTGGTCCCGTTTGATGCCGAACAGCCTTTGGAATTCAGATTTCCCAATATTGGCAGGACTTGATCATGATTAAAGAATGAGCATGTGTGGTGTTGGGAATGTCTCTGGCATGACTGTACGCTTCCAACCTCTAATCTCCTCTGTTTCATCTTATGCCACGCAAATTTCTCCGAGGACAATCAAATAGGCTTATTGCATGCACTGTTAACATCTCTGGACAACAGCCCGACTTTGTTTGCGTTGGATACCAGCTGTTCTCATTAAGGAAAGCACAGGACAAATAAAAAAGAAGAACATCCCTTCATGGGGTCAGACCTTCCTGTTTAACAGCCAGCTAGTTTCCTGACGGGGCCCTGTCACATGTGACCAACTGACACCTTTTCGTCCGGCAGATATCCTGCCATCCTTTGCTTTGCATCCACACACACACACACACACACATTACCGAGAGTTAACAGAATCCACAAGCCTTCACAAAAGAATTCACAAATTCCAAATTACTTCCATCAACGTGAGCGACTTTTGGAAGTCATTTGGTTGTATTTATCCAGTAAGCTGTCATTTGGAAACGACAGGTTTTCCGCATGAGCGCTCGTTTATTTCCACTGCTTATTGAGTGAGGCTTAAATGATGGAAAACAAGCCTCTCCTGATGCGGCAAGGTCAGAGTGGATATCTTTAACGCGGCAGCCTGCTGTTTCACATGTAAGGAGCGCCCACTGGACATAATGGAAGCCGAGAACAACAAACGCCGCTTCCTCAAGGAGGTTAAATCAGATCCGTTTAATAAAAAGGAAAAGAAGCGATGGTAAATTTATGCATCAGAGTAATCAAATGAGAGGAAGGAGGTGGGGAGCAGAGCGGGTGGCCTTCAGTGGAACATTCTCGGCTGCTGATTAGAGAAGCCATGTTAATGAGATTCACTGACAGTCTAATACGCAGAACAGCATGCCTCCTGCTGTGGCTGTCTGTGTTGTCCCTTTCCCTCAGTCACCGTCCTCCACTCATATTTTGCTCTTTTTCTCGGTTTCTTTCTCTCCGCTTGTCTCCTCCTCACAGAGGGAGGCGTGTTGTCACTGGGCCGAGGCGGCGGGGGGTCTGACTGTTTTCCGCCAAATTGTGTAATGATCACAGTTTAGGAGTTGTACCTTTAACATCGCATGCTACTCGCGGCTCTCTTCTTGCTGACGGGAAGGAGGAGCAGCCTGCTAAGACAGGCGTATGTAAACACGCGTGGCGCTTTGGGACTTGGGTACGGGTGGCGCCACCTGAAAAGCAGGCAGCTGGGCCACATTAAGAAGAGTAATGACAAACGGGTTATTGCTGTTGGTTTTTTTTGCCTCTAAGCAGCACATCGCAGCCTGTCAGGTGCTGTCACTCAACACGGGGCTCCGGTACGAGACTTGAGGTGTGTGCATTGTGTATGTGTGTGTTGCCTACCAGCCACATCCTGAGGGATCCATCTTTGGGCTCAGTGGAAAACTGTGCAGAGAAAGTAGAGGACCCAGATGTTTTAGCTCAATAAGCTGAAGGATGAGTTCATGGGAAGAACATCTGAGGCTTTTAGCGCCGTTGACCCCAGAAAGAAACTCTTAATCCTGGCAGTTTGAGCACATATGTGTAAATATCCTTTTCTGTAGAAAAGAAAGCTGGAGATGCAACTATTTAAGCACTTTTTGTTCAAATAAACTGTGACCTAATTACTTTTTTTTTTTTTCTGAATACTTCAAAACAAAGAGTAAGGCACTGGCCAGATGCAGAAACAGAAACAAATGTGTTGGAATGCCTGTGGGTGTGTGTGAGAGCGAGAGGGAGATAAAGAGGGTGAAAGAAGTTCTTAAGGAAATAGTTGAGACTGCGATTGTATACAGCAGGAAGGGGGGCAGGAGGTGTTTGCAGCCAGACTAAAGTGGGTCCTATTAAGCAGAAGTGTGTCTGTGTGTGTAGGTGATCCTGTTTCAGCACAAAAAACAGTCAAGCCGGTGCTAATGGCCTCCCCCAGGCCACACACTTCCTCAGCCATGTTAGCTGAGCTGCTGCAGCCTCAGCGTCATGACTGAAAGAGAGAGGTCACCAGGGGTCAGATGGTGGGGTGGATCATGGGGTGCTGCGTTTGCACTCTGGTCACATCACCGAACTTTCCCCAGCTGAGGAAAAACAAAACCTCCAAACCACAAGGAAGCATCTGAAGAAAGGTTCTCCATAAGTCACTGTACACGGCTTCTGTCCAGACCGTACAGCTGCACATGCTGCGCTCACATTTGGACACTTTTGGTGACACGTGCTGTCTCATCTGTAATGAGACTGTATTCACCTTTTCACAGCAATCCATCATCGCAATAATGCAGCACATGTGTCATTTTTTTTACCCAACTTTCTGTTGGTTATATAATGTTTGTGTCCACTGTTTGATATCTGGTTAAGTATGTTTGTTTCGCAGTAGTAAAAATCCAGCCTGAACCTGAACTGTATGGTCGTCCTTGAAGAGGCAATACGTTTATAATTTATGTGACTTTGGGGGTCAATTAGAAAATGTTTACATTCTTTAATGTTCAAAAAACACAATATTCTTCTCACATTGTTCACTTCTGCTGCACCCTTTGCTACTTTCCATCTGAAATGCTCTCGTTTCTTTAATATCCTCCTCACAAAAGAAAAACCCAGTCTGCTCTGAGTAGTTCGCTGGCTCGATGAAAGCAAGGCAACCCTGGTCATTTACTGTATATAGACTGTATATAAGAGAGAGAAGTAGAGGCAGTAACATAATTCATTTGCTGTTCTGAAGCCTTGGACTTGGCCGTCAGCCATTGTTCGCCTTTGAAACCAACTGAGAACTCAAGGACGCCATGCATTGCGATATGGTAATTACTTGTCCTACCCAAAAACGTATCCTGCTTTATTATCTATTTCACTCTAAATGGGTTTCCAATTTACAAAATGAACATTGTACTTGTCACTTGCAAATGAGAACATGGAAAATGTTGAATTGAGGTAATAGATCAAGGAAGAAGTGCAGTTGTTTTCTCATAGACTTCTATAGAATCGGATTTCTTTTTGCTGCTCGCTGGCTGTTAGAAAAAAAGTACATGTAAAGCTCTTCTATATTGGCTTCACTTTTTAGATAGTCCATAAAACTGTAACCCAAGATCTCTGACAGCATTGATATACCCCCATCAGAACTAGCTGTAGCGAGTAAAATAATGATCTGCGAGGAAGGTGCTCATTCTGTGTTTGAGGTTGAGCCCAACTAACTGCTCGGCAAGAGTTATGCCGATGTCTTACATGGTGTTGTAAATAAGTATCGAAGGAAAAGCCTGGACTTCAAATGAGACATTTTAGGTCGGTAGAAGCAGTGATTCCTGTGGGAAAGAAAAACTCCCTGGACTTTGGTCTTTGTAATTTTCCAGATCTTTTACGTGCACAAAAAGCTATACAACAAAATGAAGACGAGGGAAGAACCTCAAAAGCATAATGGGGACTTTTCAGGGACAAGGGAGGAAAAAAGAAAACACAAACACTAAGGAAGACATGCTCCAAATACAAAAATGGCACACCTACAAAAACATGTACAAAATGACTTTGATACAGATTGGTAAGCAGAGTGGTGGGTGTTTTTGTACCATCCTTCTGACAAAAGGATTTTTTAAGGCAGCAAAAAACATTCCTTAGTAGTGTTTCAGCCTTTATCTCTGATGGCTCAGGCCCAGCTAATATTTGCTGTTGCAGAGGAGGATGCCCTCCTCAGGCTGACCAGATAGCACAACAGGATGAGCTCATCTCTGAGGCAGTGAACCACTTTGTCCTTAAGGGTCTGAAAGCAGCCAATCGCGTCCGTCATTTCTGCGGATTCAGCCAATCGCCGCACTAGTGGACAGAGGAGTCATATGAGACTAGTTAAGTTTTTTTATGGGGCCATGCCAGACAGACAGGGGGGAATGGGACGGAGGAATACTGTCTTTTAAGAGCTGCTGGGGATGGTGTGCTTCCATCTCAAGGCTATTAAAGGTCTCCCCAGCATGGAGACTCTCAGAGCCGGGGGGCGAGGGAAGCTGCACCTGGGCTCAGGCGAGAGAAAAAAACTTAACCCCTTATATTCTGACTGTCCTTAAACTTCATGTTTCCATCTCACCCCTTATAAATTAATTTCTCAGTCTGCTTTGACTGTACATAGACACTCTGGTATTCTGTGGACCAAAGGTTTTAAGTGAATGTCCCCTTGTGTTATAGTTTATGCTCCATCTCAGAGTCATAATTTTGGCAAACCTGAACATACAGACATTATGTGAATCTTTATAGATTCGGTGCGACTTCTAGAGGATATTTATATCTAATGTCTGCTGTAAATAAGTGTCCATGGATCTACATATAAAAGTCCCTCCTCATAACTCAATAACTTGGCTCACAGTTTTAAAATCAACCTCTTGTTTTTTTTCCAAAAAATATTTCCCTTCTCACCCTAAAATGGTTTCAGTGTAAGTCTACATCATTGCTTCCTCTAGAATCTGCAGATCTACCAAGTCCCTGCCTCTCACTTACCACTCCCCACGTGCTGCAGCTGGAGCACACCAGCTCACCTGCAACTGTTATGTATATGAAACCCTGTGAGTCTGAAACCATCCATACACTTTTATCCACCTACCTTGTGCATATGAGGTGTAACACTACATATAATAACTCTATATTTAAGATTAATAACTGTATTTATTTCTGTATTATCACAAACTTTTGGTGCATTTTTACCCATTTCCCAGAGCGCTACATCGTAGTTAAGCACTCATTTTCCTTTCTTCAACCTGTTGCTCTTGTGTAAATGCGTGTGTGTTTTTGTGTTGAGAAAACAAATGAAACACGCCCCTTGCCTCGCAAAATTTTGCCGATTTTTTAAAAAATTCAGTATTGATTTATTTTCAGATTGGCCACCTGATCTCTGAATTTGACTATGAAAACTAATATGAAAAAAATCCTGAGCTGTAGGAATGCGATATTTCGTGATCTGTGATCACTTCTTTTCCAATTCAAGTCTATGGGAGCCAGGGCCTTTTGGAGCCAGCAACTAGCGGACGTAGTGATATTGCAGATTTTTGACACTTTCAGGTTGGCTTCATTTTTCAGGGCCGGTTGCTACGTCCATCTTTTATACAGTCTATGTTTTTGAGACGGTCATTGGTGCACTGCAGTTTCAAGTTGGAAATGATCAGCCATGGTGCTGACTGTTTATTTCACTCATGATGTATCTTCTAGCATATTAAAAAAAAACACCGTATGGACATGCCAACAAAAAAATTGATTTTCGCTGGAGGAGGACATCAGTGTTCGAAATAAACCGTTAATAGTTTTACATTAATTAGCACACTGTGAACAGAAATTGCTCACAACTAAGTTTGTATGCATTTATGGGTGCTAATTTGTAAAATGTAAACCTGCACGGTAGAAAAACCAGGAAGCTCCATGACAACATAATTATTCCTGTGTATCTTCCACAAAGGACCAAAGTTGTCTCAGTGTAGTCTGAGAATCTGCCCACAGGGTATTGTTTATGTTCACATACTGATGACCTGCTGCCTTCATGATAATTCTTCTCTCGATGCAGCAGAAACTGTAAAACCAAATAGTAGCTGCACAGAGAGCATACTGTACAGTCTCGAGGTTAGTTTTAACTCCTCGGGCAGCTGCAGGCACAAGTGAACTCACTCGACTTTTACTGACCTTCCCTGTCTCTGCTGACGGCCCTTTATGACACACATGTGCTCTCACATAAAGTGAAAGCCTGCAATACTGGGAAGAAGACTAGTCCAGTAAACCAGGATGTGATTAATTCCACACCAGAGAGTAAGAGGTGGGGTTTGGAGAGGCTGTACACCTAACTGAATTTTACTTTTTAAATCTACCCCGCAATTTCTCCCAGCTCGCACTGCTTTATCCAGCCTTCCGGAGAGCTGAGCAGTTTACAGCCAGCAAGAGAGAATTTGTCGCTAGATTGGTTTTGTCATTTTGATTCATGTGGGGAGTGTGTTATTGTGCAATCCTGAGTCTGTTCTCCTGCTGGCAACACGCTCTCCTCCCGGTGTTATTAACTCAGCATCTTAGATGTGTCCTGTAAGAGATGAGTGGTCACAAGGGGTGACTTGGAAAATGATAAACTGTTGGAAGAAAGTTTCTTTTTTCTACATTCCTGAGTATTTTCTTTCTCTCTTCCTAAATGTCGCTGCTGATTGAACCCTCGCTATCTTCACTTTTTGTACTCCGAGCTGGAGGTGGGTGGATGATGAGGGAAACACAAGGGGAGGATGAAGAAACAGTGTGAAGGAGCAGATACAGTTTGGCACGCAGCACATGACACCAGTTAACAATGCATGATTGCAGGTGTAACAGCCTTCTTTTCACATTTTACATTTTCCGCTCCCACAGGGTTTCTCTCACCCACCCTCGAGACTGATGAAAACCGTGTTCGCACAAAAAAAAAAAAAAAGGTGAAAAATCAGGATTCCGATTTTGTCACGAAAGAAGCACTTCCACCCCGTGATTACCCCGAACATCTGTTTCATGTGCAGCTATCTGTGCTGCTACAGCATGTTGTATCATGACGTGACACACTTTGGCTTTCGAGGAAGCTTTTAAACTTTTTTGCTGCTCAGAAACGACATACACGTGTTAAACCCTTGAGTTAACTTTTATTCATCGTTATTCCTATTGAATTATGAATAATATGAAAAACAGAGAAAAAGTAGTCGCTGCTGCCTGCTTCCACCACTAGTTATCTGTTTTGTTTTGTTTTTCGGAGGTTGGCATCAAGAAAATTAGGGTTGTTTTTTTCTGCTCTTTGAGTTAATGTGAGGGAAGTTCATGATATTGTGCTTCCACGCTTCAGTGGTGACGGCAAGAACGGCACGCATGCATGCCGGTATCTTTATTAAAGTGAGTTAATGATGAATTGCTCTCATGCATGAATTGCACATCAACAATAACCTAATTTTATGCGTGATCCATGATAATGAAGATGCAGAAAATTGGGAATATATGGTAGAAGTCGCGTGCTGTCAATATTTTAGAGATCTTTAGAAAATTTAACAAACTATGTTTTCAGGGGAGCTGATGTCCTATCAGGGGGAGCTGAGCTTCCTCTGGCTCCTCTGTAGTTTACACACTGGATGAAGGAATACTTCTACATTTTGTAAAATGTGTATTTACTGTCTTTCCATGACTTAGATAAGTACATTGACACCACTGTTACATCAGAATGGTAAATATGAAGCTGCCATCTTCAACTGGAGTTTGGAATTTAGAGGGAAGCAGCCTGATGACAAGACTCAAGAAAGCCAGTGCCTCTGGACAAGAAATAGCCAAGCACATGATTCCTTGTAAAATCAATACATGATGTTTTTACACTTGTTTTTGAAACGTTTAAATAAAAAAGAAATATTGTGTTACATTAGAGGTGCCTCCAGCTATTTTCCCTTGTTCCAAGTCTTTGTGTTGACCTATTAATCAGCCTCTGGTGGTGGCTTCACATTTACCACACAGACACTACAGTGCATCACTTTTTCCATCTAACGCCTACAAGAAAATGGAAAAGCATATTTCCCAAAACTATTTCTTTATATCAGATCAGCGTTGGGTAAAAAACCCATACACTCAGCTCTCTGTTATCTCCGTCCCTCTGCCAAGTGTCCGGTTTATTTTTTCCCCTTCCTTCCCCTCTTCTGTCTTCCTCTGCTTCACTGCAGTCTGGACTTGTATGCCAGCGCTTCGTGGTCTGTGGGTACAAGAGTGAAAGTGACAGGGCAGGACAGCAACCATCCCCAGAGGGACCTGATGTCCTTCTGTCTCAGCAGTGAGCAAGAGTCAGCCAGTCCTAAATGAAAGTCTCAACCCAAACTCACCGTGACAGAGAAGAGAGAGCCTCAGCTCAACCCTGATGGCGACTGGACTCTCATTCTGGTGAGGAGCCACGTTTACATGCAACACTGCACCCATATGATCTGAAAAAAGAAATACCCTCAGGGTCCTAAATAGGTTGGAAATCAAAAGCAATCCATGAAAAGAGGACCTTATTTAGAACAGCTTTGACGGTGCAGTTTTTTCAACAGGTGCCATGAGTCTGGCTTGGAGCCAGCGGCCACTAGTCTGGAGTGAAGAGACAGGAGATGGCAGCAGCAAAGCCATCGAGCGTCATTATAAATCAGTCATAGAGGAGTTTTACTGGCTCGTCTGCTTTAGTGCATATGCAGTCGTGCTGGTAAACCTCAGAAGTCTGCTCTGTGATTGGAGAGAGAAATGATGGGCCTCTTGGTTAATGGGGAAAGCAACCGGCGGTGGAAGCTTGTGTTTTTGTAGCTCATCTGGCTTGGATTAGAGCACGCCTGCACTCCTCTGTCACAGTGAGAGTGGAGAGGAGATAGAGGCATTAAGAGATGAGGAGAGCAGAGAGCGAGGAGGGAGGGGTAAGAAAAAAAAAAAACAATAATATAGACAGAGAGCAGCGAGGAAGGAGAAAAAGCATTTGCAAAGGGTTTTAGGATTTGTGATGAGCTCTGGCTCTGTCACCCCGAGTGCTTAGCACAAGTCAGAGGCATAAACCCTTTAGATAGGCCTTGTGTAACAATGAAGGAGGAAAAAAGCTTTTAAGACGAGACCATGAATGAAAGCTGAGGCTCTGGGTGCAGGGAACAGAGCCAAATGCAACTGTTTGCCCCTGGCGCGTCCTTGCCCGCCAAGTAAGAGCCTACATCCGTTACAGGAGGATGACTTTCACCCTCGTCACCTTCAGAACATCCTTCTGCCTCAACATCCGCCCCCTCCTCTCCTGCTAATGCACTTGAGATGGCCCCCAAGTCTCTGACAGTCACTCCCTGCACTCCACAAGAGGGAAAGAATAACACCAGAGCAAAAAGGGGAGGGTATTAATATCACTCACTGCAGGTTAGTGTTGTTTACACGCTTCCCCGTGTTGCGCTGTACCTGCAGAGCCACAGAAACAAGTTACAGACATGCTGGAACTAATTATATTTTCTGTTGCACACACACACACAGAGCTTTGATGCCTTAATGTAGCCGACTAATACAGCGATGGTGCTTCCCCTCGTATTGTTTTTTTTGTATTCATGTTACTGCATGTGTAAATCACTTTTGGGGGTTGAAGAGATTGTTTTAAGTGGCATTCTTTGTCTGCATGTGTTTTGTCTAATAAATATTTGCACTTACATGTTTGTGAGTTAATCCAGGCTTTTAGACGGTGAGCTGAGCTGAGGGATTTGGAGTGTTTTGAACCCGTCAGTCTGCTTCAGTGTGTTCGTGCAGACAGGCTTTCTAGGTCAGGCCTAATTGACGACCTGTATTAATAACAGTGAGTGGTGTGTGTGTGCGCTTGTGTGTGTATTTATAAATGTGTGTTACTGTCCTGGATATTGCTGTCTCACTGTCCTCGGGCACAGCTGAGACCTCCCACCACCACCACCACCACCACACAGCCCCCCAAACACCCACCACTCACCCCCTGACCATCCACCCCACCTCTCCTGTTCCCCAAAGGCCTTGCTATTTTTTTGGGAATCTGTGCGTGTGTTTGTGTGTGTGTGCGTGTGTGTGAGTGTGTGTGTGTGTGTGTGTGTGTGTGTGTGTGTGTGTGTGTGTGGGAATGCCTGCTGTCACTACAGACTGGCCTGTCTTCGTTCACACGCTTGTCTATTTTGTCTCTACATGGGGTCTCTCTCCCACTTCTACAGGAGTGGGGGATGTTGGGTGGGTTGCAGTGTGAACAAATAAGATCCCCTCTAACGGGTAGACGATACAAAGCAGTCTTGAATGGCACACAAGTTTTTAACAATCGGTTGAAAAATTGTTGCAAATAATACAACCTCAAATAACAGCAAGTTTTTTTTGACAAAGTTGTTTTTGTCCATCTAACATTCAGAGAAACTAATTCTGATCTTCAGCTCCAACACAGTAAAATTCAGCACATTCACAGTGCAATGAAGATGCTGGTTTCTGTCTTGTAGGTTCAGTCATTGTTTCTATTTGCTGTAACAGCATTACAGTCACTGCTCACAATGTTTTTTTGATTGGTAGTTTTCTGGTTTCTCCCCCCAACCTGTAAAGATAAATCTTGGAGTGCATCTCCTTTCTTACCAGATGACAGTGGCGGGCCGTGCATTTCACTCCGAGGCCTTCAGTGGCGTCCTACCTGAATCAAACCACCTTCGAACACTGTCATTATGAGGCCACAGCTATACCATCAGTATTATGCAGAAAAGCAGTATAACAGGACGTTGCATTGTAGACAGCTATCTCATGTAGTGAGAATGAATGCCATCGCTAAAGCAAGAAACCCAGTTAAAACAATTCAACAAGTCTCCATTAACTGCAGCCACAGCTGCATCATATACATCACATCTAACAGGAGCATCAATATCAACCCAATAAAATGACAAAAATATATATTTTACCCACCAAAAATTTTGATTATTTGAACACAGACTCCATCCTCCTTTCTTTCCTCACGAGGAGTTCAAATGCTGAAAGTCAGGTCTGTCCAGTCGTGATTCTGGCATAAGTTTTTATTCGCTTTAAGACTGAGAATGTCCACTTGCTTAACTTTAAAAAAAAAGCTTTGGCTCAGCTCCATCCAATCAGAGGATGTGAAAGTGTTAATGTCATCATAGGCCAGCTAGGTGGTCCTGGGACAGCAACTCTAAATCTGATTGGTTAAAGCAACAGTTTCATTGAAATGCATTTTAAGCTACAGGGACCTGCGCTTTTGATTCTGAAGGCCTCAGGGCAGATTTCTTTGACCCTGGCAACACATGATGGCTGAAATATGATTGGATAAAAGCTCTGATATAAACATACGCTGCTGGAAGCACCACAGCCCAGGGACAGGCTATGAAATGAAGAGAATAGACTATTGGGAATAATGTAAAAAGAATAATGGGAAAATATTACAATCCACGTCAGGGATTCTGATAGAGTTTAAGCCAGCAGAGAAGGCCTTGCTGGCCCTGACAGCACACCACTGCCAAATGAAAAAAATAAAATAAAATCCTGAACCTTTTCCGCTTCAGTGGTGCTGGTCTGTACAGTGTACCATTTTGCTGTGAATTTGTGTAACTTGAATACGATGGAAAATCCTGCAATAGGAAACCTGGCTCAAATGAATATGCATAGATGAGAAAAATCAATGTAAAAATGAAAGTGAATGACCCCTTGTGCACAACATAACCCCATAGCTGAAGCATTAAATCAGTCTGTAAGCTGTGTATTCATGTTTTCAATGTAGCGTTTCTAGGAATGCTACCATTTTACATTTCTGTGATCTTCCAAACAAGTTGGACTGACCCTGATTCTTAAATTCAGTCTGACCTTTGTTGAGTAGATAACTGAGTGTGTTCAAGCTTGCAATCATAAATAGGAATGGTGGCCAAAACTGTACTTATCCTCTAAATCTTTATGATGGCTTCTGCGTAAATCACAAAATGGATTTTAAAGTGCTGCTGCTAGTTTTTAAATCACTTCACTGATCGAGCAACGTTTCTAATACCAGTGAAGAGTAGGAATAATGTAGTTAACTCTTCAGGAAGCATTCAACTAAGAGCCAATTCATTCTTTCCATGTACGTGTTTGTAGACCAATGCAGACTTTGGAATCAGACAGTACATGATTCTATTCATACTACAATGGATGTTCATCGTTTTCGTCGGTCAGATTGCTTTTATCAAACACAGGAAAGCACACAGCGCTCCCATGGATGTTTCTGAAATGCTGTGACTTTGCACTTTCTAAAGGATATAGCAGCCGGTTACAGATTTGGCTGCAGCACAGTGTCAGTGTGATCATTCCTGAGGTGTGTCAAGCACAGTGGGTGGCACAGGACATAGCGCAGGATTTCTGGAGAATTTGGAGACTTCTACAGTGTGCGGGGTACAGGTTTCAGAGGAAAGGTCATTAAAATTGGAATCAACCAGCTATTTGACAGAAGGGAATTCATGCCTTTCTCTAAACTCCAGTATGAGTGTGCACTGCAGTGACCTGGCCTGGTAAGACACGGTGTTGAAATTCGAGAATTTCAACAGATTATATGCAGCGATTCATTAGAGGAACAGTCGGACATTTTTGAAAGCACATATTATCTCAGTTCCTCTGGATTTGCTGGACTCCTTTATCGAGGCTCCTCTTACTCTACATGACATTTGAAAGCCAGATACTAGCCAGGATTGGAGCTTCTATAAGGTGTGACAGATGTGTTGAGAGCACACCTCCGCAGCTTAGAGGTCAGCCAACTCAACCTATTCAATTCAAACCAGGATGTAGGTTGGTTACTGTTTTGAAAATACAGCCTTGTTAATGAAAACAACCCGGGGTCTGTCAGTCACAGTGGGTGGACATATACAGGATTTCTGGAGCTTCCTACTGTGTTTGGGCACTGTCAGTGGAAAGCATGTACAAATCAAAGTCCAACAACAGTGGCTTATTTACACCGCTTTAAATGATGAGTTATAACGGTGTGGATGATAAAGAATATCCGCTTTATCCTCATATAGTCTCTGCTCATGAGCATTTGTTTTAAGCGTTACTTGTTTTCCTGACGCATGTGCAGTCGCTGCATTTGCAGTGCAAGTAGTTCACATGGTCACAAATGGGCTGCACGTGGACAGAGGATTCCACTAAGACCCTTACGGACTTGGGTGGACGATAAAATTTACGTGTACCCTTTGCGACCCCTTGCAGGCACACTGATGCGAATAGTATGGATTGGCCTCAATTCAACCTGAAGTTTTCAGCCTGGTTACTATACAAGGTGCTATACAAATAGAGAGCCGTGCTTTGAGTCTGCTTCTCTTGCAGGATAATTTTTGGTTTGGAAAGTGAAAGTCTTCGAGGACCGCTTCTGGGACAGACCCGTGTCATTATAGAGGAACTCTCTCTTCATGGGGAAAATTACTGCATGATGTCAACCATCACCTCACAAATTCTTTTCACCAGAAAAAAAACTCAACTTTTCCAGCTCCGACTTCTGGTGGAAGATATTATGTCTTCATTTTACACAATGAGCAAACTTTTTTGTTAATCTTAGAGCCAGGACTTTAAGCCATGCACGCTGATTGTAGAAGGGAAAACTGTGCCACCTCATGAGCACAAAGTCAGTGAGCAGTGCTTTCTGGAGCAAATCGCTCCTGCTGCTCGGCCTCCTAATCTTTCATGGAGCTGCTGTGTTCAACACACACTCTAATAACCCTCTGCTTCTGTTTTCTGACACACGCCTCAGCTTTATTGGTGTTTCCTGTCTTTCATTTGTGTCTCATCCACCAGCTGTAGCTGGAAAGAACCCCCCCCCCTCCCTATCATTCTCCATCCATCTTCTATCCCAGAACTGCTGCTGCTCCCAGAGGGGATGTCAGTGCAAAGAGAAATCATGTCCGTGTTCACAAAACTTCTCTGCTCTGACAGGATAAAGCCCAGAGCACCGGCAACAGCTGAGATGAGAGATGGAGAGAAATGAAGTAAGAGTGAAATTATTTGTTTGTTTATATGAGAGAGTGTGTTCATGTGTGCAATCTGATGTGATTATTTCAAAATTTCCCCATTGACTCACATCTGACAGCGGGAGGACGCTAAATCTCTGGCTCCTTGTTAAGACAATGTTTTGGACCAGGATCCAGGCACACAATGCTCTGTGGAATGTAAATGCGATGGCTGGTAATTTCTCACATCTGCTTTCCTCATAAGCATCTACATCTTTATATGGTCAAAGTATTCTGTGTGGCTCCTGCTATGTGGTAACAGCATCTAGAAATGGCCTGAGATCATCTAATCAGGTCCATATCCACATTTTGACACCAGCGCTGTGGCCTGTTTGCAGAGGTAGAGCTGAAGTGCGTTCTGCAAACTCTCTACACTTCTGAAACACTTATCCTTGTGATGTTTAAGTAACTACAAGTTGTCATTAACATGCATATTGCCACTGGAACACACTTAATGTGCACATTGTGTCTCTTCTCTATGAGAATCATGCCACTTTTGTCTGAGCAGACTGACAGGGCCAAGTCCTGCTTGGCTCGCACACTGAACTCTGTTGTCATGGTGACAGAGACATCGTAGCAGTTGGAGTGCATCTCCTTCGAAAAATAAGACCAGCACACAGCATTATGCATCTACTCGTGCTGCCTCTTTACTATTAATGGACATAAATATTTATGTGGTTTGGAAGATATTTTCACGGTGGAGGAGAGCCAGTGGCCTGTGGTGAGCAGAGACATGAGCTGATGAAGTGGTCTGTGTCAGACATTTGTGACTGCACACTCATGTGTGGATGCACAAGTGCATCTCTCAGCATATACGGCATAAGAATAATAATAATGTAACATGCAAACTGGGCTGTTATTGCTGCTTTAAATCTCACTCTTTTCTTCAGTGGTGCTCCAAATTTGAGTCATTAATCTCTGTTGTGGAGCCCTGCTTATGCGATGCTTTCACAATATTCTGCAGTGCTGCAACAATTAGTTGATTAAAATGACGAGTGAGCAAACAAAAAAATGCAAATGGAAAAAAATAAATAAATTAGTTAATTGACAGGGTAATTTATCCAACCAAAACACAAATCATTCACTCAGATTTTCACAGGTGAAAATGTATTTTATTTTCTTTCTTTCTGTTTTATAACCCCTGCAAGCTATCTTTGGGTTTGACAGTTTTAAATCAGATAAAGCAGATGAAGACATCACCCTGGGGTATGCAAAACTGTGATGGATGTCATGTCATTGCTAAATAATTCAAACCTAACAGATAAATTAACAGATAATGGACAGATGGTAATAGATTAAGTCAGGGATATTGGACATAATCAGCTGACAAACGGCTGCTACACTTGTCAGTTAAAAGCAGCGTTAAACAACTGAACATTACAACATGTAACGGAATAGTTCAGTGTGTGTGAAATGCACTTACTCAGACTAACATTATAGAGATTGATACCCCTCTTATATCTGTTAAATAGGGAGCCAGGAGACGGTTAGTTCAACGTAAAGACTGCAGAAACGAGACGCAGCAAACCTGATGACAAGAGTCACTCAGTGTGAGAACTTCAAGGGAAACCACGGGGAGTTTGGCTCCTCTTAATAAGACATGAAGTCCCCCAAAACACGATTTTTTAGGTCTCTAACATAATGACAGAATGCTATTTTTGCTTTTTTTGCTTTTGGTATTTCATCGTATAAAATTAGGCTATTACTGATGTATGATTCATGCATGAGTGTGATTCATCACTGATTCACTTTAATAATGATATCGGCATGCTGTTCGTGCCATTACCACTGACATGTGGAAGAGCAAAATCCCAAACTTCACACACCTTAGCTCAAAGATCAGGGGAAAAAAAACGAACTTTTTTTGATGCCAGCCGCAGTAAAACAACCCAGATGATCAAACCTGAACCTCTGCAGTGCTGAACGCAGGCAGCAGCAGCTACTGCTCATCTGTTTTCTTATTCCTATTATTCATGTCGTTATTAATAAGAATAATGATAAATAAAAGCAAGATCAAGTGCTGTATCTGTCTTATCTGACTTTGAAAAACTGAATAAAAGAAATGAGCTCCCCTGACAGCCATGTTCCCATGTCAAATCACGTAATGATGAAAAAACATCATGTTGTTTACACACTTTTTGTACAAATCAAATATTCCAACATGTTAATCATTTAGTTTTAGAGGCAGATGTTGTTACTTTTGGATATGAACTTGGTAAGATGTTTCCCACTGCTTTCAGTCTTTAACCCTTTATAGAGCAAGTGACCATATTTGGTAACTTCCTCTGATGTTCAGTATATCCACCCTGTGCCTCTTCTTGAGGTTGAAGAACCATGTGCACTTTAATTTAGCTTTTATATTAGTGCCAATATCACTACCTTACAAAAAATGTCACTAAACAAATGTTCCAGGCACTTTAAATGCTTTGTTGCTGGTTTGCATTGAACTCCACTTTGATTTATTTTTTGAGATCAGTGCCACTAAAACCACTACCCCAAGAAAAAAGTCACTAAATGAACTTACCAAGCACTTTATAAACACTTTGTTACTGGTTGTGTAAGTCTCATTACCTCAAACTAAAACGTTTCTAACGAAATGTTTTTTTGCAGTTTGTTACTTTTTCTTTTATTTATTATAAATTCACTTTTTTAAACCGTAGACAGACAAGTGACCATATATGGTAACTTTATTCATCTGGATTTGCAACGTTTTTTTTTTTTTTAAGTCATTAAAGTAAAAATATCTTCAAATATCCTTCAGTAACACCCTAGTGTTGAAAGTTTCATTTTCCAAGTATTTCAAAGAGTGCCCTATAAAGGGTTAATGCTAAGCTAAGCTAACCAGCCGCTGGCTCCAACTACATCTTTAATGTATAGACATCACACATAATACACATGCTGCCACTCCTCTTATTGACTGACTTTCAGCAAAATAACAAATAATTAATAAATAAATACATCCCAACATGTCACACTGTTCCCAATTTACCACATTCTAGGCTTATGTAAAATGATGACAAAATTCAGATTCTGCTCACACTGTAACTTCAAAACCAGACATTTGATCTCGCTCTTGTGATCATGCGGAGGCAGAAAGGAAAGAAGCCAGAAGAGAGATGCAGGTTTACATTAACAGCAACTCTGTTTGCTTTCCCTTTCTCTGTTTCTTAGCATTTCATAAATGGCATTCACTGGCTACAAGGTCACCCTGTCACTTCAATGTGATGTTTGAGATCTATATTTTATTGGCTTCTCCGCCGTCTGCATTTCACACTCGTTGCCTCGCTCCTCCATTCCTCTCTCCGGCTTTGTTCTCTAACACACACATCCCCTTTTGTCTCCCCCTCTTTCTCTTGAGGTTCTCTTGAATCTGTAACATTATTTCTGGTAAAAGTGTAGCAGAGCGGCTCCCACAGTGTGCTCAGATTTATAGCAGATTAAATTATAAGTAGAGCCCGTGGAATCTACAGGGAGGGAAGAAAAATCATCCCTTTTATATTTCATTTGCATGCTTTCCTCATCTTTCCTCCAGGCCTTTTTCGTTAACGTGACCCACCTCCCATGGCTGTCTCACAATCTATCCTCTCCATAATGACTAATTTAAATGGCTTTGATAATCCGTTAGTACTATGAATTAAGCAGCCATTAGAAGAGGGTTCAGAGGGAATGATGCTGGAGGATGGCCCCAGTCTCCTCTCTGTCCACCTCTTGCTCCGGCACAAAAGTCGCTTTTAGGTGTTTAAAATATTCACAAAACAAAAAGAGGTCTGGCCAAGAAACTTTATCTCATCACTCAGAGCAGCCTTTATTCTTATAACATATTCATTTCTAATAGTTAAGACACTACTATCCTCAACACCTATTGTCTTTGCATTCGTACTGTGCTTAAATGTTAACATGTTTACATTTTAAATCAATTTAGGATTATAATTGTTCTATTTTTTTTCATAATATATGCAAATTGTACCTTTTTTTGCATCTTTATTTATTCCCCCCTCAGAAAAATCATTAAATTAAAGCAATTATTTGAATGATTATCCAAAGCACACTGTAATCTCCTGTCTTTTCAGGCTTCCTCCAAAACAAAACTGACCTGCAGCCCTTACTACAATTTTGAGCAAAATCCTAATGTGCAACTTCTCATTTTATCATGCTACCTTCTTTCTTTTTTCCCTTTTGTATCTTTTATGAATACGAGAGACGTGGTGTTGGTCGATGTTCTTTTACCGCACAAAGTATTCATTTTGGACTCTTTTTATTTGCTCTCTGAGTGAGTGTTGAATGAGCAGATCAGCACCTCTCTCACATGTGTACAGTAAATATGAAGCTACAGCCAGCAGCTGGTTAGTGTGGTACAAAGTTTATAAACAAGAGGAAACGGCTCGCCTGGTCAGTCCAAATTAAATTCCTACAACTATAAAGCTCACTAATTAACACATTGTGAAAAAAAAACCAAAGAGATGATGATATTTTTTCCCACTAGACAGAGCCTTGATAGTTGTTTCCCAGCAGGGCCAAGCTCCCATTGTAGCTTTAGCCAGAGGCAGCGATCCACTGGGAGAACAGTGTGCTGAGGAGGAGGATGAACCCAAATAACATCTGTGTCAGGAACATTTTGCGACACTTTAGCAGTCATTTCAACCTCCTGATAAATGCATTTTCTTTTGAACTCTGTGTATATCACTGTATTCAGCTGTTGGAGAGACTGGTTAGTAATATGATATACATGCTATTGCCTCTGTGGACTAAAAATGACAAATGATCACAATCTGATATTAACAGTAACCTGGTCACAGTGTAAAAATCAGGTAGTGGGTGAGGTAATGTGTGTGTGTCACAGTTTGCAATCAATGTGCAGTTCATTCATTGAGTACTGGCCACCTCCAGCTGCCATATTATCCAACCAGTCAATCACCTGATCTTCCTCATCTATCTGTGGACCATTTAACTTTAACTTTATCTGTCTTGTTCATGTTTTGCTTTTGGGTCCTGATTTTCGAGCCCTGAGTGTGCTTATGTCACTCACCTGCCTAAAGGTAGTCTACAGCAAGTTATTATTATTGAAAATGCTGTTACAATATTTAGCATTTTTCATTTAGGTGATCTATTGACATGGTTTAGAGATTTGCTAATGCTGTGATTCAAACTCTTAAAGGCAATTCATGCTTTCTACATCAAAGCGTCCATAGCAGTACATGTTACGCGAGGGTCCGCACACATGCAATCTGTCATCACAGACCCAACTTTGTCCAGCAGGAGATTCTGCATTATCCTCACCTTCAACTCATCATTAAAGAGTTGTAATTAAAGTAGTAGCTGCCGCACTTTGGAGGTGGAGGTACAGACAGTATATTTGGTAGATGTGTGAATGCTTTAGTAAGTGGCAGGAAGCAGTGGGAAGTTCCAAATGCTCCAGAAATCCTGAGCGATGTCGACCCACATTGCTCAGTACACCTTAAGGATAATCACACTGACGTGATGCTGCAGCTTAATCTATAACTAACATCTGTATTGTGTAAAAGGTGCAAAGTCCCAGCATTTCAGAAACATCCTTGGGAGACTTGTGACTTTTCCTGTGTTTGATATCAGGGCCAATGCAACCATCTTCATAGCAGACCAGCTCGTACCTATTGTAGTATGAATAGAACCATGTCCTGAATGTTGGTCTGTGGATGCAGAAAGCATGAATTTGTCTTTAGTGGTTGTTTTGAATTGGATTTGTTGGCTGGCCTCTGAACTCCCAGGATGTACTCTAAATGCATCTGCCACAACTTAAGGAAGTACCAAGCTCAAATCCTGGCTAGTATCTGATTTTCCAACATCTTGTGGAGTAAGAGTAGCAACAACAAATGGTGTGGGATCACAGCCAGAGACTGGTTGGAGCTCAGAGAATGCGTACTTTCCCATAACGTCAACCTGTTCTTTTAATGAACCGCTGTCCAACATTTGTTATACTGCTTGACTTTTAACACCGTGTCTTATCAGGGCAGGTCTCTTCAGGGCTTACGAGTCCTGGAGTTCAGAGACAGACCTGAAGTCACTTCTGTGAAATAGCTGGTTGATTACAATCAGCCTTTCTCTCTTTTTTTTTTTTTACCTGTCCACTGAATCCTCTTGTCCACATACTGCAGAGGTCTGTATTTCCATCATCTGGACAAAGACCCAGCTGCTCACAGTTTTTTCCCTAAACTGTGTCATATTCAGCAGTTTAAGCCTCTGATTATCTAAATGTCACACAAAATAAAGGCACACTGTAGTCAGAATATCTCTTTCAATCTTGATTTTACGCATGATGATATCTTTTAACCAATGTTGTCCTAAAAGCAAACATACAGTGATTTGTTCCAGTTTGCCAGTAGTGTGCAGTTTGTCACAACCCCCTCCAGGAGGAAGGAAAATGCATTCATTATTAAACAAGGCCCTCCGGCGCCAAACGTCTGTATTGTTAGCGGTAATTAAGAAGGCACTTTCCTTGAGGATAACGGTTTAATAAAGAAACGGAAAACAGCTGAGTTGGAAGCTCTTGACACAAGGTGAGTGGCTGGAACAGATTTACAGCAAGTCTTCCTGTAAAGCTCAAACAAGCAAAACGGATGGAGGGCGAGCGGGGGGTGTGTGTGCTTCCATTTTTATATATACACACACTGCATTCCCTGAAACCACGTCTCACGTTAAAGTTTCATGTACCTGTCAGTTTCTGAGTGGTATCGCAGAGTCAGAGCAAACTGAACATTCATCCTGAGGGAATATAAATATCACATCAAAGAATCGGAGCCTTTTTATTAAGAATATGTACACTGCCAACTCACAAAGGCATCGGCTCTCCACTGATCGACGTGGGCTCATGGATTTATGATTTAAAAATGAGCTCTTATATGAAACGCGGCAGTCGGGTGTTTCCCCTGAAACCACCTGCTGAGTTTTGACAAGGAGAAGAAAATGAAAGCTTACCTGTGCTGTGTTGCTTTCACCATTTTTTTTATTCCCTCATTGGTTTCACATTTCATTAAGCCCCCGATCTCATATGCTATGTGACATGTTTGCCATTTATTCTTTGATACTGCAGCTGATGGATGTTGAAGTAGGTCTCTGAAACCATTTCACAGCTGGTACCCCGAGATCATTGGCTGAGCTTTGATTCAGCGCCACTGATGGCGCTTCAAGGTTAAATGTTCAATCAGACCCTTGTCTTATCCTAGTCTTGAAAGATGTGCACTATAGAGCCTCGGTTTCTCGTGACGAACTGTTTCAGTCAATCACCAGGATTATCTCCGCAGCACTTAAGTCACATCTTCAAATAATGAGATGGAGATTTATCAGTAAATGAATGTGTCGCATTACTCTGATGCAATAGGGATCATCTTTGCCCTGGTGGACAAATAACTGTCTATTTCTTGTTCATCTCTTCACTTTTTTTTTGTTGACAGATTTAATGGTGCCTTGACCTTCTCAGTCAAAGCAAGTAACCAAGCTGTAATCACTGCCATTATTTCAGTTAATTAGTATCAGTCTCATACAGCTTATATGTAATTCTTTGTCATTTATAATTAATTGGTCATATATAAATAAATAAAGAGAAGTGCAGTGAACAGTGAGTTTATATAAAGATGGAGAAAAGCCTCTTTGGTGTCACCCATAGGTCAGCGTGGTCGTCGGCATCTTGGTGCTGCCTACTTTCTCCTGACTAGTCCGGAAATGACCCAGAAGCTGAGGCAGATCATGCAAACATCCCTGGACCACGAGCTGTCCTGCGGCCGCACCCACCTGTCACAGCAGCCACGCCTTTAATTATGCAGGACTTTAAACCTGCAGACAATTTAAGTAAATGAGTTATATTAAAAAAAAAATCACCCCTTGTACATTTGTCAAGAAAGAGGAAAATCAGCTGTAGAGAGTAAACCTCTTTTGTGTACCAGGTTGCAAACATGTTTATGTCTGCTCTAAAGTTCTGCATGTTACTATGGTCAGTGGGGATTGACTCACTTTTGGCGACGATCTCAAGTGGACGTTTGAGTAACTGCACTGTTCGGCACTTCGGCTTACTTTTTGGAGGTTGCCACTTGGTTGTGAGTAGAAAACCTGATGAATAAATGCGGACAGTCTAGTTTCTTTCACCAAATTCCCAACTTCTAAGCAAACAGTCCCTTATTTACCATTGATCTAGCCTTTCTAGCCCATTCTGGAACATACAGTTGTCTGGCTGAACTTTTATTATCATTTTGCAATAGAGGGGAATGCTTTGGTTTGTTCATATTTTTTTAAAGCAATAACAGTTGTAGTGGGTGGAGCTACACTCAGGATGTTGCTTTGGTGTTCACTCACAATAGTGTCAAAAGAATTGTTTTAGTAAAACATTTGCACACAGAGAAGTGACAACTGTAATTAAAATGGCTAAATTGCTGCCTTATTGCATGATCCAAATCCTCGGTAAAACTTTTTTTTTTTTGCGTGGGAAGCTGTTGCTGTTGTTGTTTCCCAAAGTGAGTGAATTTTGAAAACAATATCATGCAGATAGCAGAAGGAGAGTAGAAAGCTGCAGCCATGGCAGACTTATACCTGCAATCTACATCCGATGAGTCAGAGTCCTATCAATCAAACACGAGGGGCGAAACATCGTTCAAACTATTTGGATGATTCCAGCCACATCATGAATGCAAGTCCAGTATTGACAGTTGTTTTGGTCTCTACCTGCTCCTGATGGTAATAGCTGTTTCTTTAGCATCTAAATGTTCCACTGTGTTCTCATTTAGTGCTGGACGGGTAGTGTACAAAGAGTTATGGAGCGTTTCAGCTGGAAACAGCTGTGTGCTTTGTGTAGAATCAGGTGTTAACCATCTGTGCGTTTCATTCCTTTGAAAAGTGACAGTTTTCATGAGCAAATAGTGGTTGATAACATAAGAAAAATGTGCAGCTTTAAACAATAAATCAATTACAAAATAGTAGTGGCACAGTCTGTAAATCAGCTGTTAATGTTGGTTTTAGTTTGTGTTTGAAAGACTGCTTTGGCACCGTAATGTTGAAGGCTGACTGGAAATGCAACATTTTGAAGGCAGGGATTCTGAAGCAGAGATGAAAGCCTGTGCTGCTGACCTTGTGCAACCATTAGGAGCCAGTGGAGGGGCCCCCAAACAATTGTCTGAGTGGGGAGGGGGCATTGGTAAAGAAATACAGATTTTATATTCCTTTCTCCTCCAACATCAGAATCACATTATGGGTTTCTCTGACATTTTTAGTTTTACAGCTTGTAGGTTTAACAAGCAATTCAACTTGTCTGTGGAAGAAAGATAACCAAATGAAACATGAAATGTCAGGCTGTCTCATTAAGCATAACATCACCTCTTCTCCATTCTGAGGTTTTTATTTATATGTCAATAGAAACCTCAGACCTAAATAGAAGTGTATCTAGCACAGTCGGTTTTGTTGTGAATACTGAATTCTGGGTTGTACCTGTCTCAGGTTTAAGTCAAAGGGAGCATGACTGCAGTTTCCCAGCATGCAGAAACAGGGCAGAAAACACAGGAGGAGCACCTGATTTAGTGTTTTATGATTTCAAATGAAATTATGCATGCGAGTTCTGGCACTTTGAACATATCTGAGCAATTTCTCTCGGGGAGTTGTGTTTACATCATATCTGATGACATCTGGAGTGTGATGAGGAAGAAATCCTTTGTTTGTTTCCTCTCAGAGTATTGGACAGGTGTTTTCGAGGAGCAGGCCTGTTCTCCTTATTGGCCACACTGTGCACACACACGCATAAGTCCCTGATGGTTTCCCTCAGGCCTGGTGAATCTCACATAGAGCAGACAGTAATGAGAAAAAGGATAACTGTGTTCCATCAACAGCTGAGCCCTGCAGCTCCTGTCACCATTAAATGCACATATATAGCCGCTGGCCATGCAGTTGCTAAGGAAGTGTTGGTATCCAAGCAAGAGTTGGCAGGGAAACATCCCCAAAGTTGATTCAAGAGATTGGATGCCGCTGGAGTTGATTTCGAGCTGCATCCATATTTCATTCATGTATTTTACTAGTTATCTGAAGGAAAACAGGAGAAATTACCTGTGCAGCTGCAGAACGGCTGCAGCGTGAAGCGTACCTGATCCAACATAAACTCTGGTAACGTCATTATCAGCTCGTAGGGCATTCAAAAACAACCGTGTCGGTGGAGTAGGACAGTAGTAAGAGTTATGGTCCTCAAAGTCGCCGACTCGAACGGTA
The DNA here is from genome assembly GCF_000690725.1 of Stegastes partitus. Classification (NCBI taxonomy): domain Eukaryota; kingdom Metazoa; phylum Chordata; class Actinopteri; family Pomacentridae; genus Stegastes; species Stegastes partitus. Next base: position 139,864 of record NW_007577869.1, on the reverse strand, counting down.
TTAACAGGTTTCCACATCAATCTTAGTGAACAGGGTCTCCAACTGGCTGGAGGGAGAAAAAAGCGGGTGACCACCATGACGGTATTGTTTCCAAACCCGGTTACTGCTCCCCAGTCAGAACCAGACATACAGACCTCTGCAGACGTGCCGCAAACGTGCACTGAAAAATATCACAGAGCAGTAAAGTGGAGTCAAAGAATTTTCCTGTCCTTAACTCAAAGTTGAAATTTTGTTAACTTGAAGTAAATTCAGACTCAATTTGTAGATTTGATTCTGTTTACATTTTAACATTGTGTGTTTAATTTTTTTGATTGTTAAGGAGTCATACATTATTTTATTCATGTTTTTATTTATTTAATGCTCTTATTTTCCATTGCCCAGTGAACAAACTTTAAGGCCGTTGTGCCAAATGAGAAAGCAGCCCTTCTTACTGACAGAATGGTAGTTAATATGGCTAAACAGATGTTGATTGAACTTGTTATCTTAAGTCCCTCTAAACTCCTTTGTGTGCATCAAAATTACGTACAAGATGTGTCAGAAAAGTTCCAGGACTGGTGTCACAAAAGATCTATTTCAAACCCAAACCACAAACTGCAAGTTTTCCCCTTGAGACAATCAACCAGCACGTCTACAAAGAGATCCTGTGGTATTTGCTTCGTTCAGTGCATGAGAAGAGGTGAGAGTTGTGACAGGACAAGTCGTGGCTGCTTCACCATGACAACACGCCTGCTCACAATGTCCTGAGCATCCGACAGTTCCTGGCTGAGAAGAACATCACCGTGCTGGAGCAACGTCCTTACTCACCCGATCTGGCTCCGTGTGATTTTCTCCCTCTTCCCCAAGCTCAATGGGGTCATCAAGGGGACCCGTTTTGAAGACGTGGACAACATCCAGATGGCTGTGATGACGGAGCTGCAGAGGATCCCGGAAGAATCCTTCCAGGAGTGCATGGCGACGTGACAGAGAAGGAAAGTGTGTTAGACTCCAGGTGGATTACTTTGAAGAGGAAAACTTGTAGTTTGGATTTGAAATATATCTTTTGTGACACCAGTCCTGAAACTTTACTGACACACCTCGTATGTGAACTTTTTCAAACCACTACTACTACTAATAAAAAAAAGTAATAATAATACCTTTCTTCCTTAAAATGACTCTATGAAGTCCCCACCTTTCTCTCTGGCCACAACTTCCCTACTCGCTGTAGCTTGAGCACACCAGCTCACCTACAATTCTGTTAAAACACTGTTAAGATACTCTACACTACACAAGTTGTAATAATGGAGTACTTCAGCCATACATGTTTGACCCAGAGACTGCTTTAGAAAAAGAGCAATGATATGGAAAGACCGACCCTGTAAGCTGACAGAATTTGTTCTTTGGGTTTGAAACCCTTTAAGTCTAAATCCGTGTTTTTGAGTCTTTCATCGCTAAACTGCAGTTTAGAAGTGGGAATACTCACCCATGGCTCTGACTGTTTGTTTTTTTTATCTCATGATGTATCTTACAGTGTGTAAAAAACACCACATGAAGTTGTTGACAAGGTAAAACTCAAATTTTCTTTAGGGGGGACTTTGGTATGTCGAAGTTGCTTTCTCTTATGTTTAACCAGTTAACAATGTTTTGCAGTGTACCAGGCCTCAACGTCTCAATCCACAAATCATAATTAATTTTTAAAGATCTTTTATATCCCACAGTTCCATCTTCCAAGACTTGCAGACCAGAAAATGTGTCTGGGCTCGACCAGTAACCACAGAGCACCATACTTGTGCAGCAAATACAACCGCAGCACTCTGACAGAAGAAGCGACTTAATTGTAAACCTGTTTCAATTGAGTTTGTCAAAACACAATGTGGAGCGCACACCTAAATGAGGAAACAAACCCACAGAGTTAAAAGTGCATGTTCCACCCGAGACAAACAAACACCTCACGTGAACCGGAGGAGAAGAGGAATTCAGTGTGACAGACAAATGGATCGTTCCCTTCCACTGAATCAGATTTCTGCAGGAGGAGGGTGTGCAGTGGTTTGCCTGGCCTACTTTCCTCCATTCATCAGCCAGTTCATCCTCCTGGGAACACTGGAGGTACAGTATATGGAGGGAGTTCAGCCACGCTTGGCCTGTCACCACAAGACAGCAAAAGAAATGGCTGCACTCAGGGAGGGAGAGGGGATGGGTGGAGAGTCAGCACACTTACATAAAGAGGGAGCAAGGGCACAAGAAAAAAAAAATGCTCCAGTCATTCCTTGTTTCCATCTTTACACTCTCCATTTCCTCTCACCCAACTGCCCCGGTGCCTCATGTGTGTTTTTTTGTCTCTGCTTGGTTAAGTTCAGACCCTGCAGATGTTTCTGCTGTGTGCATTCCTGAAAGAAGAAGTGTATAAAATATCTGGATAGACTGACATACAACTCTACACTCTTCCCTCACTTTCCCTCCCACTCTGCCTCCCTGTCCTCAGGCTCCTGTCACCGACTGAGCCACAGCAGGTAGACATACGTACTTATTGAGGTGGAGGAAAGAATAATGCTGGATGGCCTACAGGTGTTTTTTAATGCACAGGAATGTATACAGAAGCGGACAAGAAATAAAGGAGAAACACAGTCCAGTGCAGCTTCGGTACAGAAAGCATTAAAGATACTTCTGAAAGCTTTCTAATTCCAGATTTAGCGTGTTAATGCTCTGGTTTTCTTCTTTATGCTTCTTCCCACGGATTTGTCCAATTACTCCGCTAAACAGCACTGGGGGTTTGTTGCTAGGATACCGCCAGGTAACGCACACGGCTACCACAGATTAAGATGAAGGTGTTTCCAAATAAAGATGATTCCTTAGCTTCTGGCTTAAGAGTGAAACTGTCATATCCATTGTCACCTTCCTTTAACCCTTCTCCATCAGCTTGGCTAACGTGACAGATGCAGACAGGCTCACTAAGCCAGATGGAGCTGCATGAATTCACACATGATTTCATGTGAAAGCACACTGATTTTAAATGGTGTCTCAGACAAAGTCTTGGGGGGGAATTGTTTGCCACTCGCCTCACAAAAACGGTTTCAGCCTAAATATCAGCTGGGTTAGGAAGAACTGTTTTTCAAAAGTTTCCCCTCCGGACAGAGACACGTGAAAGTTAAGTCTGGAAAACTGAATTTTGACTAAGACAATACCAGGAAAATTAAAGACAGCACGCCTAATTACCGGCAGTGTAGCTGAATGTGCCCTGAAGGGCATCCAGGAGTTGAGTCTTGCCCGTCTCCACCCCGTCTCACAGTTTGATCCCGGTCCTGGAGTCTTAGAGGGGGCAGGAAACCGTGACGCATGGCACGGTTTCCCCTGGGCGCTGGCTGATGCCCCCTGACAGATTGAGGCTGCAAAGATGTGTTCAAAGCTTTAGTGTGTGCATCTGTGTTTATGTATGTCCTCGTGCGTCTTAAGGATTTTACATTTATCAGAATAATGGGAGGCAAAATGCGCAGTTGGGGACAAGTCCGCTGCAGATTTGCTTGTTTGTTCAAGAAAATTAGATATAAATTCAAAATAAATCATCAGTGCTTTGTAAGTGATCATCCTACCGTTACTTCTGCTCTATTTCTTTTTTTTTTTCAAAGTCACCAAATTATATTTTAATTGGCTTTTTGTGAAAGAGAATTGATCTGCAGGGTTTAAAGTCAGTCTGTCTGTTTCTGATTCCCACAAGAAAGGTGAATACTGGGGCATAAAAATATAACAGCGAGAAGAAATCTCTGTGGCTGGTCTCCAAGCAGAAAGTTCAGTTTGTGACCTGCCTTAAAAAATACGCCGTCTTTTTTTTACCCTTTGTTTTCAGGGCTAGTTGTGAACCATCACCATTTCCCTCTGCTCCCAGCCTTAATGCAAAGCTAAACTAACCCCCTCCTGACTAACAACATACATAATACAAGAGCTGAAACAATAAGCCTATTGATTGATTAGACGATCAATGAAAATTTAATTATCAAGATCAATGTATTGATTAACCTCTCAGACATGTTGAAACATGCAGCCTTTCCAGTTTTGATTCGTGTCACTTTTCTGTAGTTTAAATTATTATAAATGTAACAGTTTGTGGTTTTGAACGGTTGGTTTTGTTTCAACGTGAGGACGAGGAAGCTTTATCTCAGTGTAACAGCCACACAACAGCGAAATTACATCCTGTGTTTACAATATTTGCATATTAAGAAACATTTAAAGACAAAGCAATCCGGCATCACATTACCACAACATGTTGTATATTAAATTACTCCTATGCGGTTGCTGGGGAAATTCCTTAAGACTACATCCCCTGTGTGCATGTGTATGTCTGTACGCCACAATAAGGTCTACTTTGTGAGCGCTTGTGAAGCATGGCCACGGCCTGTTTAATGAGATAGCATGCAGTACGATTGCTACGTGTGTGAAATTGAAGCGCTGGCAGTGTAAATTGAATTAAACGGGCTTGCGCGCGATAAGAATGTGAGGAGCAGGCTGTATGCGAGCATGGTCCATCTATGATTGTGGGCGTATGTGTATATGTTATGTGATTAACATGGACACGAGGGTAAATTTTATTGGCAGCAGTTTGGATGGAGGAAGAAACGAGCAGCATGTGCACCAAGTTGTGCCAGAAAGAAAATGGGGTTCAAATGATTTTTGTCCATGTAATGAACTTTGCATGCAATCCAAATGCTCTGAGGTTTAACATCCAACATGGCTTAGCTGGAAGCTTTTACAAATAGCAAAACAAATAAATTGTTTCTTGTGCCCTGCAGCAGCGAAACCTTCCATCACCTCATCTGAGCCCCCCTCAAATATTAATTAGAGTTTGGAGAGAAAAAGGCTTCCTGGGTTTTCTTTGTATCCGTCTCAGCTTTTGTAAAATATTGTCTTGAACCTGAGTCTCTTAGATTCCTACAGCGTGACCTAGACTATCACCCTAAGGTCAAAACCTGAGACTGTAAGCTGATTTTGGAGTTATGTATTGACTGCTGTGCTACATCGCGAGGGTCCCTGATCAATAGAATTGTTTATCAATCACTGATTAGCTAAGAAAAACAAATAATCGCTGGGCTGAACTGTGTCAGAGCCTGAAGAGAGGACGTCTCCCAGCGCCAGTGATCCATGCGAGCGCTCAGAGGGGAGGAGGGGGCTGTTTAGTCAGTGATTCACCTCAGCCTTTCTTTACACTCTGAGCCCTCTGAAAATACCCAAGGAGCCAAAAAGAAAATACCTCACAGCTGTTCTTTCTGCAGCCAAGCCATTCCTGTGATACTTTTCTTTGCTCAGGCGGAGGCCCCGCGCCTGAACCCTGACGAGCTTTTGAATCGAACCTTTCCATAAGCTAATCTTTGTCCTGTTTTAAACTTCACTATAAGCTGCTGGCTGTCGTTTTTTTTCTTTCTTTTCTTTTCTTTTCTTTTCTTTAGATTTGCACTTAAAATTATCGAAGGGTCCTGAGGGCCAGGGAGTGAGAGATCAGGAGAAAACACAAGGAGACTGGGGGTTGGAAGTATCACGTATGCCAGTGGGAATGTCAGTGTCACGACCTCAGAGGAGAAGGCAAAAAGATCAGTCTCTGGAGCGCTTATCTTGCTCTCCATCTGTAGTAGATTTTGTGACACGAGGAGCACAGAGGGATAGAAAACACTTGAAGCCCCCCTCCTCTCACCCCCTCCAAACCCGGAACAAAAGCACTCCTCTTGTTTTCTGGCGGGTGAGAGAGGCACACGGCATGAATAATTAACAAGGGACAAACAATAACTATCAGCTGCCTGTCTGAAAAGTTGTTGCTTATCTGTTGCTGCAATCAACAGTGTTTAAAGCACAACTCATTATTCTCACAAAGACAATATTACTGTATGCCTTAGGATACTCTCTGGAAGCAGTCATTGTGTTGCAGAGTTTTTCATTATTTTTCCACAAAGGGTTGATTACATCTTCTCTCATCTGTATATTTAAGTTGATTTCCGCTGTTTTTCCTTGTGCACGATCACGACAGTGTGCATGATTGTTTTGTGGCACAACTTTACCACTTCAACAACCTCCGATATTCAACATTTTTTCTGATTACCAGTATCGTTATTGTTTGTTTAGTTGATTCCTGATGCGGCCACTTCTCTCTGTTGTCAGGAAATGTTGGTTAGAAGTCACGAGCAGATCAGCACTGAAGGATAAATGTGGAAAAGTTTTAAGTTGATTAAACATATGGAAAACAAAAACAAAGACATTTCAGTCAAGTGTTGGAAGTTGTCTTCCTAAATGATGACACTAAGATACTCATTTTACTGCAAATAAGATAACATAATAATAATATATTGGTTCCAAATATCAGGTATTGGTCTCCTTGATTGATAATAATCAGTGTTGGTGGTGAAAACATCCTGATAATTTGACCCCTACTGCATGTGACTGCAGCCTACAAATATTTTTATCATCAGTTATCCTGTCAAATAGTTTCTGGATGAGTAATGCATCTCTTTTTTTCTTCTTCTTCTTCTTCTTCTTCTTCTTCGTCTTCTTCTTCTTTTTTTAATAAAATGAAAAACCAATCAAGAACGGTCATCTATAGTTTACTTTTGTTTATGTAGATGTCTTTAAATGTCTGATCAACTATCCAAAACCCACATATATACTCAGTTTTTAGGTTGTTAGGCTTTTAGGTGACACAGAAAATCATCCTCACATTTAGGAAGCTGCAGAAACTGGCAAATATTTAGCATTCTTGCTTATCAGTAACTAAAAACACACACAAAAAAAAGTTCATATCTGTGGATTGATAAATCTCTGCAGTTGCAGCGCTGAGATTAGTGTCTGAAATTGATCTCAATGGAGTTCAAAAAGCCTACAATGACAGGAAAAGTGAGAACTCATTTATAGTGTATTAGTTTTTACTTTGCAACAAAAGTAGGAATTTGAAAACGATCAGCCAATCTGACTTCCACATTTAAAAAAAAAAAAATGTAACACTCAACAGCCTGACATTAAAACAACTGTGTGACATTTGGGGAGAAAATGAGTTCAATCCCTCCAGGATCCTCACCACACTCATATCTGCTTATTGTGGGCAAAATGCAGCCACACTGCAAATGATGAAACTGCTAGAAAACACCTTACAGCTCATTCTCAAATGCAAATCACGTGTTAAATGCATATGTTGTGCTGCTGTGAGTAGGTGTTTACCGCTGCAAAAAAAAAAAAAAAAATTCAGGAGCGACAATAGTGGAAGGAAGGTAAACCGGAGGCGTGTGCGTCGGAGAGTCTCCGCCCTCCGGAGCGGATCAGGCTGCAGGATGAGGCGCTCCGCTCAGTGAGTTCACCAAACTGTTTGCATACCAATCTGCCCGCAACACTGCATGCTCGGCTAAATAGGGATCGCACAAGTCGGAGCTGTGGATTTTATTTAGTTGGACGCGGTGGGTTCACAGTTCACTCCGTTAGACATCCCAAGCGGTCGCTGTGTAGTATTTTCTACCTGAATACGTTCATCCAGGCGGCTGTTTAGTAACATTTCCTCAGCTCGACTCAGCCAGAGGTTTCGGCACTGAGCTGCGCTTTGAGGTAAGAGAACGTGTCTCCAACTTGAATGTTTTGTGTGTTGAAATGAAATCGAAATAACGTCAGCGTGAAACCTTGGCTTGTTTTTGTGACCAGCATCGGATTTGTTATTTACTACAGCGTGTCCAAAAAAAAAAAAACCCAACAGGAGGATGTTGTTGTGCGTAATGTTTGATTTCTGCTTTGGCTACTTTGTTGACGCAAGTTTCCACGTCGAAAGAGCTCCAGAAACAATATTAATGTCTTGAAAGAGAGTTGGATTTAAATTGAGCCCTCTTGGTAATTGTTTAAGTCGCTGTTTGACCGAGTATTCTTGCGTTATCCTCTGGTCAGGTCTCTATTTGTCCCGCAGGAATAAAAGATTCAGCGCGTAATACACATCCACCATTCCTTGCAGTGGTTTTAATGGTCTTTTTTTTTTGTATTTTTATTTATTTATTTAATGGTGTTATGAGAAGCTTGACAGCAGGGGAGATGTATGTCAGTCTCCAAGCTGGCACCCTTCCCACGGGGCTCCAGCCAAAAAAACCGAGGCGGCTGTCTGCAGAGATGTATGGGGTCACCAGATGGGGTGTCTCTGACTGAGCTACCTTTTGCTGTAGGGCAGGAGTTCACTGTCAGTTTGCATTAATCAGAAGGATGCATCATCCAAAAAAAAAAGCCCCACGCTTGTCTCAGTCTGTCACATCTCCGACATGACACATCCAGTGAGTCTGAAAATGAAAACTCAATACTTTAAAGGCAGTCACGTGCTTTAATACAAAGTACCCAGCATGTGACCTGATAAGTTTTTCTGCTTCGAGTTGGACATCAGCAAAAAAGTTTCTAGAACACATTTGTAGGCACAGTAACACCTGGGAATGGGGTTATAATCAGATCTTTGCCTGAGGAGATTGGTTCCAAGGGACCCATTAACACCCAGCAGTGTCCAGGTGAGTGTGCTCTGCTGGATTGTCTTGCCTCCAGTTAAAGTCCCAACCAGCCCTCCGTCTCCCCGAGGCTGCCACAGTGAGTGTCAGGAGAGACAGGAGAATCATATCACACCACACCAGCTTGGACTCGACTGACAAATCAGCTCCTGTCACGATTAATGAGCTGTGCTACTTTCCTGCTGCATCACGTAAAGATTTCTCCTTCCTCCGCTGTCTGCTCTTTGTTCCACCCTCTTTATTTTCTTTATTGTCACTATTTCCCCCCTGAAACCAAATGAAGGGGGCGTTGGTAGAGAGAGAGAGAGAGAAAGAGAGAGAGAGAAGCTCGCAAACTGGAAACAGAGATGTGTTTGTTCACCATGTTTCGGGTGAACATTTGCCTTGTCCAAAAAAAAAAAAAAAAAACAGAGAGAGAAAAGAAACAGTAGTATTGATGCTTTTGGAGCAGCTGCCAACACGGATGACTAAACTCCGCCTGAAGCCTTTCTCTCCTTCGCTTGATTCACATGAGTGTTGGGAAATGGAAATTGTTTTTTTTTGCTCAGTGATGATTTCAGGATAAATCCAAAATGCAGGCAATGGAGTTTGTAAACCTACAGCGTAATTTATACAGGGAATAAAGGTTAGAAGCAACAATGCATTTGGTTTCCTCGGTGGACCGCAGAGGATAGCAATTAAACGGGAGCATGTTCGAGTGGATTCAAATCTCCACCGATGCAGGCTTGTTTTATTCCACCTACAGACGCGGAACACCTGGTGTGAGACTTGCTGCTGGTGATCATTTTAATAGTGCCTCTGATAATGTGTTGCTCTTAATCACACGTTTGTAGTGCCAGCTATGAAACAGCAAAAACACATTAGTAGGAAATAAAGCAGAATGACAGACAGATAAAGTGTGGAGACTTCACCGCTCCTGTGTCTTTCAGTCGCTGGCAGAGAGAGGAAAGTGTGAATCGTAGTGTGTGGCAGCTCCTGCTGAGAGACGGGGTGACTGACTTGATGCCGCCTGGCCTGGCAGAGCATCGCTCATTAAAGGCCTGAAATTAATCAGTCTGCGGTTCCACATGGTTGAGTGCCTCCGATTTCAGTTTCTTTTTCCGCTCACACTCACACTTTCACTGCTGTTCTCTTTCCTTAATATCAGCTGATGTGCATGCAAATTAGGCTGCTGCCTTTTTTGGCCCCTCATTTGATCACCTGCCCCCGAGTTTGCATCTCTGATTCATCCTGCCTCCCCGTAACCTCCGTCAACCTTTTTTCTATCAGTCTGCCTCTGTATCATCTCATCTGTTACCCTTTTCTTCCTCCTGCCCCCATCCGTTCCCATCTTCCCTTCCTCCGTTCCGCCCTCATCCAGCCTGCAAAGCACGTCTGTATCCATATCGATGAGTTCAGAGCAGCAAAGGCGCAGGGAAAACGAGGCTGGGTCATCACTCTACACTCGCTTTCCCCCTGTATGAGCCCCACCACGGCAGCAGCGGTCCGAAGAGAGCCTGGAACTAAATGGAGTATCTATTGGCTCAATGAGAAAATTGCTTTTTTCGATTGCTAGAGGACCCTTCATTTAATGTGTGTGATGCAGAGGCCTCTGCCTGTAATGGGTTCAGCATCTTTGTTGTCAGGAGACATGAGAAAATGAAATTTGCTTTTCAGCTGGCAGAAATAATTTACTTTCTGAAAGGTGTATTTTTCATCAGCTGTTTAAAAGCCGTGAAGGTGTGTGTTACGTGTCGACACTGTGTTACGTGAGTGCTGTATGTCCAACCAGTGTGGCTAGATGTCATCTGCGGAGGCAGGTTTTTTTTTCTGCTCCAAGTTCTGCTGCCATATAAAGCTGGCTGGTTTGGCACCTGTCGAAAAGTGGATTTACAGTTGTTCGCTGTGCTGTAGATGCGAGGCCTACGCACACCAGCTGACAAGCATCTCCTCCAAAATAAAACTCCATATTGGCATTTAGAGTTTGATATATTGCAACGCTCTTTGTACCCTTGGCTGAGGTAAAAAAGTCAATAAAAGTGCAACGGGTGCAGGCTTATGACGTAAATGAAAGGTCCAGACAGAAACATCAGATCTGTGTAGATCACAAGTTGCTGATGATCATGATGATGATGGTGGACATAGTTGAGATTGAGGACCACATAAAGCCAGCAAAAGGTTATTTTTTTCCCCTTTTCCAATAACGTCCTCTCATCGTGACACCATTAATGTTCCGCCTTTGTTGCTCTGTCGTAGTGAATGAAAGAACAAAATATGGAAACAGCATGAAATGATGTCATATTCAGTAGGAGGACAAGTCAGGCCTTTTAATCATCACTCTGAGGCTACTGTGGGGAAAATACAGTAATCAAAGCATGATGTGACCTGATCTCATACGATGCATCCGTATGAGCATTGCAGTGATGCTGTTCAGGGGTGACAGTGACACTGAAATTATAACATAGTCTTAAGCAGGTAGAAGTACATGTATTTATTAATCTACATTGCTTTAAACAGTGATAACTTCTCCTACAAAGACATGTCTTTGTATAATTACAACAGTCTTTTATTTTCAAATCTGTTTATTTACCAGCATCCAGTTATTGTTGCATCACAGGAGGACAGATGTTGGACTTTTAAAGATCTGAGCAAAACTGCAATCGATAGTGTTACAAACTGTTTATTCAATTTCATGCCTTATCTGCATCCAGCTAGTGTAACATGTGAATTTCCCTGGTGAGGGACCAATAAAGTTTATGTTATCTTAAATGTTAAAGAAGAATGAGGGCTGAAAAGTACAGATTACACCATTGTAGCTATCTACGGCGGGAGTCTTGTTAAACCATTGTATCAAGTTTAAACTCCGTGCTAGATGAACATTTTGTCACATTCCTGCGTGATTCACACACTCACGCATTCCTTTGTCCTCGTCGCGTTTCTCCATATGGGCCAGGAAGCCGTGAGTGACCTAAACGTGGGGCAGCTGGCGGCCCCAGAGTTCACTCAGAGCAGGAAGCTGAGGGGCCTCTCTTCCTTTTTTATCAGGAGGAAGCAGGACGGCTGTTTGTGCTCAGCCTAAGAATTCTTTGTGCTTATCTTGCGTTCACCCTATTTCCCTCAATAATGGCTGTGCTGAGCAGGTAATGAGGTAAAAGGTATGTATTTGACAAGCTGTGCTCGGGAGATAGCAGGCTCTCCAATAGGCTTACGGCTTGATAGGCTCTTAGATGAGGGTGCTCTCGACCCCTTCTTAAGATGTTCGAATCTATCTCGAAATCCCCCCCCCAGCCATCTTTTCCTCTGCATAATGTTTTTCAGAACTAATAAACCATTTTACTCAGGTGTCCATTAAAGGCTACCGGCGAGGACCCGCTGGTCATTACACGGAGCAGGCACACTCGGTAAATCCCTGCGCTTTTGCCGGGAGGTTTTCTTTATCACCTTGTGCTCTTTTTTATCCCCCAGATGTAGTCAAAGCTCAGAGAGGGGCTTAGGCTGGCCAGGAGCTGGGTATGTGACACGTGTGGGGAGATTACCTGCCTGGCTTCAGAGGGAGCTCGGCACAACTCTGATGTACCGAATGATGCTGAAGTTTAAGCACTCTGCTGCCTTTGCAAAAGATACATCAGAGAGCTCTGTGCTGTATGTGTGTGTGAAAGGGAGGCTTTTGTTTTTTGTTTGCAGGATGAACAAACAGTGCTTTGGCTAAGGTCACACCACAGTGCTGGGTTGACTCACATTGGGCTCAGTGTTGGCTCACTGGGCTCGAGGAAGCTGGGTGCTAATCAAGTAGCACCAGGGAGGAAGAGCTCATTTTATGGGTGTGTGATTGTTTTCCACACTCGCTGACTAACACTGGAGCTTTTTTACTACAGACAATTTTGCATAAATTACTTGGTTCTCGTCATGGGTTTTGATAAAGCTTCTATGTTCACATGATTCATTTATCAGCACAAATGGAGGATTGTAAACTGCTTATGAATCAACGAGAATGGAAGATGTGTTGCATAAAGAATAACACCATTGTTGTATTATTCAGAGGGAATACTGTGAATCGACTGCATCTTAAGACTCAGCCATGCTTTTGTGTTTGCAAAATGTGTACAGGCACCACTTGAAGGTGTTCTCTTCACTTAGACTGTTTCCAACATTGCTCAGCATTTGTTTGCAAGTTATGACTGAGAATGATTCAAAGTTTTCACCTGAAAATCCTGTAGCTTTTGCTTTTGATTCATTGTCTGTTATGTTTCTTAAATTGTCAAACTAAGTCTCCTAATATCGTCTCTAAGCGTTGCAGTTGCGAGGCTTTGCTGTGTGTGGTTTTAATTGCGAATTAAATCTATTTGGGTTCTGGTCTGTTGGTCAGACAGAACAAGCCTGCAACCTTTGGCTTTAGGAAATTGAGATCATTATTCTTCACTGTTTTCTGGCATTTTATAGACAAAATAATTAGTGCATTAATTGGGCTGCCTGAGTGTGCATCAGCAGTGTTCGGTTAGCAACAACACCCTCTTCTGCACAGATCCTCAGGGACATGTTGTCGTCATTTCTCTGCCTTTGCTTTTGCAGACGTACTGGTGAGGAGACACACCACTGGGCATGAACCATTTGCCCTTCATTTGGGACCACTGTTCCACTGCTCTCTGGTTGTTTTTTTTTGAGGATGGTATTGTGAGCAGAGCCCAGTTCAAATCTGTTTTTACAGCCTCTCCCTGTGACTCATTGGGCCTAATGGTTCTCTCGTCTCCTGACTCAGGCATTTTTCTGATGAAATGGGACTCTCTCCCAGCTTCTGGTCTTTCTCTTTTTCTGTTGCCTCAGCCACAACTGTGTCCCTCTCCTCTCCTCTCCTCTCCTCTCTATTCCCAGGTTGTCCTCCTCGAGTGATCTTTCCATCCAAGTTTTTAGAATAAGACGATATAGCGTTACAAGAGGACCCTTTAGTCATCAGAGGCTTTTATGATGTGCCCTATTTTTATTACATATTCGGTGCTGTGTTTTTATTTCCTCTGCCTACAGGGGATCTGAGCCCCTGTAAATATCCTGTTTATTTTTAATCACCGACGATGGGCTACACAGTATAATGTGATATGATAATTGTTGCTCGCAAATACAAACACGCTTGCTCTTGTCACAAATTGATTTGGTAATTTAGAGTGCACAAATTATTGTAGTGATGGACAGTGGGTTGTTAATGATGACCCACATAATTAGGCTATTATCATTGTAAACACATTAAATGCATGTTGGAGCTCGATGTTAAATCATTAACTCACTTTCTCAAACATTTGGATTATGACTGGAAGTCGGGCTAGAAAGCAAAGAGGGTGCAGTTACATCAGATTTATAGACAGAAGGAGGACAGTTGGTCGGTATACACAGTATGACGTAGCCTTGTTTGCTGTCGCGGCTTTTCCACTGTGGCTGAATTATAGAGTACCTCTAAGAGATTTATTTTCAGCATGATTTGGGTTTGCATCCCAGCCTGTTAATAACACTTTGCCGTTCCAGTCAGTGATAACCGAACAAAACCTCAAATACACAAACACAAATGTACATGCAGCTCTCCCACACACACCCCTGCAGCCGGGGTTCTGCTCGTAAAAACTTGACTGGAAATGCCGTCGTTTTGTATTTGCTGCATATGGATCTCATATCTGCTGGAATCTAGGCTAAATGTTTTGCATTTAAATAGCAAACACGGCGTAGGGAAAAAAAAAAAGAAAAACCTGAGCTAAGCAGAGGTTTCTTTATTTTAACTTGGAAGTGAATGTTGTAAACTTCACAGGATGGAACTGGGCTAATGCGATTCTCTTTTTGCAAACTAATTATGTGCATTTGTATTCACATATGATGCCAACATGAGAGTGAGTACCTTTTAAAAAAAAAAAAAAAGGCCCAATGATTTCTTTCCTCGAGGCTGGCTGCTTTTTGATGCCTTTGAAGCCCACACACCTTGTCCACAACACTGCTCCCTGCAGCTCCTGTGGGATAGCAGCGATGTTATAGTCCCTCCCACAGGGTGAGACTTGCCACAGGTCTATTAGACGTATGGGCTCCTTGTCAGCCTCCGCAGCATCAGGGGGACAGATCAGTGTTTGATTAAAAAAAATCCACAGCGGGTTACAACTTCTACCTGGGGAAACCTGAGGGGAAGGGCTAATGATCTCTCTCCTGCCAGGATCACAAGATAGACGCTTGTATTTCACTTGGGCTTGTTAAAGAACAGGAACTGAAAATCTTTAGAGCTTATAAACTGGTAGCAGCGCAGGTGAGGGCCATCTGTCTTTACTGTTTTCTGTTTACATTTAAAGCCTCCCGTGTGACTTCCTTCACTTGTGTGATAATGTTATCTCCCATCTTAAGAGTGTGAGGCAGGTGTGCCTTTTGCAGGATTTTCAGCGATTCTTTCTTCAGTGTCGTCCTGTTTATTGCCCGCTGTCACACCGTTAGACCACATGTGGTGGAGAACTGAAGCTCACAGGGGCGCTGAACTGTTGCTCACAATGTAGCCATAAAGCCAGCGGAGGTTGTTAAAGCCACCCAGCGTCCTCCAGCGATCCGTAGCGGTTTATGTGAAGATTGCAATGATGGTTCTTAGACATGCTTCCCGCTGTGATGAATTTACTTGTCTGAACAGCCTCTTCATGTCTCGCTGAATTCTAGCCTTTGCCTTTTAACAGCAAATCAAATATACACGTTGTAGATGGTTATTTTTACTCCTCAAAGGGGGAAACAATTAGACAGCAAAGACGGAGCACCTCGCTGCCTCATGATTTTTTGATGGCGCTTTATGAAATTTTTAACCCGCTGCCACTTTAAAAGTGCGGTACTCGAGACAGCATTCATGGGTCACTGCGCTAAAACACGGCCTCTGTCCTTGGGGCAAACAGTCGGTCAATGCCAGCTGATGTGTTACAGCCACAAGCAAACCACACCATTAGTGTGGAGGGAATGTGCTGCATTTAATAAACCCAGCGGTTCTTGGAGCCACCACAAGAAATTCTTAAGAAAATCTGGTTTTCTAAGAAGAGAGGAGCGAAAAATAAAATCTTTTTGAGTTAAAGAGCTATTTTCTTCACTGTTAAATTTCTTTACTAATAGTTATTAGGGTAAACACAGGCAAGCCATGAAGCATAATTTCTTTTTTCCTTAATCCGCAACTCGCTGCATCTTCTTTTCTTTGAAGCTTAGGGGGAAAAGGAGAATCCTCTGAATAGGAAAGCTAGCCAGTGTTTAACCATTTGAAGTATATTAAAGGAGTTTGATATTTTCATGAGAATGTGTTTGAATCCAACATTTCTAGCACACGAGTCCCAGGATCACCTTCACATGTGTTTGTCGGAGATAGCACAGGCACAGCAGGTGTCTCCAGTATGTGAAATTAAATTGGCTGCAGTGTTCATTGATTTAAGTGTTCAAAAAAGATGAGACTACAGACGCTCGGAGAGGTTATTTTCAGTGGAGCATCAGGTGATCTTGGCGCGCTTCCCACGGATTTGTCACCTGTCCCGCTTTAGGATGACAGGCCAGCCGCAAAGTCGTCCAAAGTAATCTTGACCACCTGGTGGTGACGCTCAAAAGTGTGAAGTGTTTGAGGACAAAACAGACAGCTCAGGCAATTCTCCAAGAGTTCACACCCCGGAGAAATGGGCCCAGATCATCTTTTCCGATAACACTTGGCAGGAGGCAGATCCCATATGAAATGCTTCAGCGTCAATGTTGAAGCCAAAGTAATTTTGTGGGTGTCTCTGAAAACCCCTGGATCTGTAGAGGGTCTTTTGGCTTTATCCATCAAGCCATGCAGTAAAAAAAAAAAACTATGCATCCATTTCTATGACTTTTGGCTTAAACTGCTGCTATTACTGGACAGATGACGAAACAGGATTTAACTATGATAAAGCAGGTTTTAGTTAGATTTTGTGTAGAATTTAGCCCCGTCAGTAACCAGACATGATGTCATTTGATTTCACCTCATTAAAACGACACACAAAAGAAACAATGAAGCTGGAGAAAGGCATATTATCAAAACTGCCTTTGCTTATCGCTGCAGGCAGTTTGGAAATGGACAAGCCACTTTTTTTTAATTTAATAAGGAACAGATGTCTATCCTTTCCTCACTCATAACATCTCTGAGTAAGCTTCCATACATTTGCCATATCTGGAGCAACCATGCAGTCTATACTGCGAGCTTTCAAAACACCCCCTTCAAATATTTGGCCAGCTCTTCGTGTTATTCTGTTGCTTTTGGCTCGAACCAAAGGTCTGTTGTGCTTCCAAGAAGCTTGAGACTTTGCAGACAGCTGGAGATTTAGAAAAGTTAAAAAATAAAACCATTTAATATCTCCTACTGCAACTGCACAGCTCATTATGCTGAATATCATCTAGAATCTCCCTCTGCTTTGTTCGTATTTTCACCGTTTGGTGGCTGGCGTCGACATTGAGCCTCATGCCGGGAAAATTAATGAGTTGCATTTAATCTTTGTTGTGTAGGCTCATATGTTGTTTGCAATTGTGCCTGGATTTTATAAAAGACTATATAAAAGACCTCCTGGTTTCCTGGATGCCTGTTTGCTTTTTGTATAGACTTTTTAACAATCTGCAACATTCATTTGTAGCAAATTGATGAATGCTGAATTTCCTCTATAAATTATAGGAAATGCTTAACAGTTCCTCTCTTCAGCCCACAGGACGCTGTATGTGCATCACCCAGACATGGTTTTTGGAGTTTTTTGCATTTTAAACTCAAGTCATAAGCAAATGTTTAAATAAGCAGAAGGGCCGTAATGTGTTTTACATAAATATCTCAGCTGTGGTCACTCCTGTGGTCCTCTTACAGAGGCTGAGAGCACTAAATGGGCTGTTTATTTATAACTGTAAGATTGCGGTGTGCTGATGGAGATATGCTGCCCCACTAAGGCTGCAGTGCACGCTTGGGCACATTACTCACAATTTCATCACTACCTCCAATTAATACTCAAGGCAGCATCAGCAGCATCTGCTCAAGCAAGGCAACTGTCATCAGTTCCCTAGTTCAGTTGAGTAGAGAGAATTGGAAGTAAGTTCAGCTGGGGTGTTATTGCTATTCTGAACTTGTTATCTGCATGTGCCCCATGAGCAGGTTCACGGAGGAGCCTCTGCATTACAATTACGGCTGTTTTCAGAGTTTTTTTTTCTGTGATTTGAGTCCTAAATCAAAACCAATAATTTTAGAAAGGTTTGACCTCACCCCGTTGCCTGTGTTTCTCTGACCACATTCATCCTCATACAATTGTCTCAGATCCATCATGTTTTGTGGTGTAAATCTATTGACTTGTGTTTCTTCGGGGACTTAATCTTGGACCGTCTCCAAGCAGCTCGGTTTCCATCCTCTCCCCTTTCCTCTGTCTCCCATAAATCAATGTGATGTAATTGCATAAACTCCCTTTCCCACAGCTCTGGACTGGAGGCAGAGTATTCTCAGGGAGAAAGTGTTTCAGTGTGGCCAGCTAAGCGTAACCCCCAGATTCCCACAATTGTGATATGCCTGGCTTGTGAAAGTTTTTATTTTGCCCTTTAAATATCCATGTTTACAGAGTTTCTTTCATTGCTGCTGTTTGATGTTTTATGCATTGTTTCTCCAAGCAGCAGGGCCGTGGAAGTGAGCACAACTCACAACTGGTACCGACTGTTTACATCTGGCTAATACACTCTAAGCTCAGAAGATTAAATCTCATTTCACTGAGTCCTTTTTGTGTTGAGCCAAGCATGATTTCTCCTGACGTCTCCCCGCTTGTGGCTCCCTCAGCCCATCGAAGGAATGTTTCTTAAAGCACTCCTGCATTTTCACGAGACTGAACCATGGAAAATGTCCGGCCCCCTTTTTCCACATTTCAGTCCCTTCCAGGCTTCCTCTTGGGACTCACTCAGAGGCAGGATATCTCCTCAAAGGATATCTTTCAACTCTCTGTCCAGGGAATATCAAGCTTAAAGTGAACCGATGTGGAAAGGAGTGTATCTGAAGGTTTTTGGAGTGAGCAGGAGACTTACTCACATGGTTGAAGGTTCTACTTGATCCTGGTTTCATCATTCTTCCGCTGCTTCCGTAATCCTCCTGCCTTCAGTCACACCCCACTCTCGCTGAAAAACACAAGTACTAAAACTATTTTTTTCTTTGCCCCTCATGCTGAAACCCATTTTGGGCTATTCGGCCATTAGTGCAGGCATATCTGACAGTGTGAGAGACAAAAAGCATGAGTCCTTTCCCCTGCACCCTCTCTGTGATGTTGTGAGTTTGTCACAGCTTGTTACCTGCTGCTTGTTACCACAGCCGCCACATACAGGCTGACATGGATGGCGGATTCGGAGGGATTTGAGGTTCTTTGGCATATGTGCAGCTTTATGAGGAGGTCCCAGTGTGGAGTCTCTGTGCTGAGGAAATGATCCAGATGCAAAGCTTCTGGCTCTCATAACCCAGTGGGACACCTGCCCTGCTGCTCCTGTGCAGCCCCCTGCAAAATCCACAAAGACAGAGACTACCATCTCCCTGCAAGGAGGAATGCTGTCTTTACGTACTGTTGCATATTGATTTTCTATGCAGTGCATACAGTATTTACGTGCCGGCTTTTGTTCTTGTAGTTGAGCTCTAGTTTATGAGTTTCAGTAAAACAGAATTACTACTTGCTCAAGTCAAACACTGTTTGACACTGTTTGTTGTCTCAGCTATTCTAAATTCCTCTGAATGTAAACCCTTAACAAATCCAATGTTACGCATTCTGACAGTTTGAACTGTTTTTCCAAATGCAATAGTTCTGAAATTGACATAATTTATAACAAAAGACTCTTTTCATTTTCCCCAACGTGTCTTTGATATATGGGAAAACCTGGTGGAAAACAAATACATCATTGTGTTTGTCAGTAACAGAAAATTGCTGAACCAAGCCACAGTTTTACCTTGAAAGGAGATGGACGATTTTATAGGATGGTTATTTTTCTGTACATCTATTCGCCTCTTTGTTATTGAGGTGCAGCATCAGTAAATACCAGATTTGCATGTCTTAGTTGCACATAGCTGTGCTGGAATGGGAAACAAACTACTAGTTAATGCTAATGGCCTCTTTGAGTTGAATATCTTGTGATTTGTTTACATATGGAGATAATAAATTAGACTGACTGTCTTTAATGCCCAGTGAAGCAAAATTAGGCCCAAGAATCTGGTTTCAGCATGCACATACTTATTTGTGTAAGATCTAAACAATATCGTTTGATGTATTTGAAGGTCCTTGTGTCAAATGTAAATTAAATTACGGGCTGGTATAGTGATATATGATATTTCTTTGAAGTGTATTGACTTGTTGTTGGCAAGTGTGTTGTGTTTTTGAGATATGCCTACCCTCCTCTATAAAACGCTGCAGGAGACCCTAAAGTACTGTGTTTTCAAAACCTTTTTGTAGCTTTTTGTCCAAATCAAGCAACAGGTTACTCTGTTTTCTTCTGCTGCACTCAGCTCCACATAGAGAGTGAGGTGGTTGTATCACCACAACGTTGCCACGATAAGGTGAAGTCCACACTGTGCAGATATCCTTCTATCTTCCTCCCTGTTTGTTTACACTTTCGTCTGGTAATGTGACCCACATGTTTGTGTGTTAACAAGCACAAACATGTGTGCTTTGTTTCAGTTATGGTTTTCCACCATTGTTTTACCCTGTTTGAACACAACTTCAACAACTCTATGCCTCAATTACACTCAACTAAAGATATGAACCAGTCGTGGATACACGATCGTCTGATTTCAGAATGATGTGTGAGTATAGTCGTAGGCCTCTCTGGGTGCGTTCAGCAAGGTACGCAGTGTAAAACCATTAGCAACTGGAACCAGAGCAAGGCCTCAGATTTGGGGCAGATCTGATGTTGTAACTTCCAGGCAGCGATCCAAGTGTCCCTCTTTGTTGGGATTTATATTTTATACTAATCCTAGTTGTGCCAAAGTTTTCGTTTTCCGTTCGCACTGCAATGTGATGTGCAGACTGTTCCAAAGTGGCCATGGAGCAAATGCAGATTAAGAAAAGCTAAACATTACTGCAACAGCACAGCTTGTCAACCCTATGACCATTTAAGAAAGGGAGTTTTGTTGTGGAGGATTCTAAAATTGAGGCCTTCTACTGGCTTTAATTAGGAAAATAAGTTGCATCTGGTCTGGTTGCATCTTTGCACAAGTAATCTGTTTCCACTTGTTGTGTGTCTTCTGCATTGTGATGTTTACCTAATTGTTTGTGTCCAAACTGAACAGCTGTATGCGACTTAAACTGACAGGAGGGTCACGGTGAGGGCACATTAAGGACACATCCAAATTACAACTAACATTAAGGATAAAGGCTAGTTTTTCTGCTGAGGACCTTGTGGTAATCATCGGAGCCACAGTGTTCTTAGCTAACAACAACTATACAGGAAAACCTACTGCTCTATAGCAAGATTTAAATGAGGTCTAGAAATGGTTGCCAGATGTGTTCGTAACACATGTTTAAGCAGCTAGTTTAACTTATGGGACAACAGTGGCCCCATATCATCTATATTCAATGTCTTGTGGAAAATATCTGACACAACACACTAAAACTATACTTACCGGTTAATGTAAATGCATAGTGGAAAGAGTCTAGTTTTTTTATTCAAATAAAAACTTCAAAGTTTTGCTAACTGCATCAACTTAATGTGTGTAATTTGAACTCCAGTTTCTGAATAAATTGGTTTAAAACTACATTCAAGTTGTAAAAACTTAATGAAGCTTAACAAGGTAATTTTTCTTCGTCACAAGTTCAAGATTTCATGTCTCCTCTACTGCTTAAAATGCCTGGACAATTTCAGATGATTTAAATTGATGCTAGATAATCCACAGTTTAAACAAATATGATAAAATGTGACATTTAAAGGGGACATTTCCTCAAGTCATGTGGTTTAAATGCAAAACGGAAGCTCAAAATTGTATGAAAGTTAGTTATAAACAATTTTGTCAATTACATTTCTGTTAAGCTATTAGAAACAAAAACATAAAGCTTTAAACAGCTAAATAAAATCTAATGAAGGAAACTTGTTTTTTTCAGTGGCTGTCAACTTTAAACCTTGTGTTCAGATACAGCACTGAAAAATTCCTTTTAAATAACCTGGAAAACATAATTTCATTAAAGGTTGTCATAACTTAAAAAGATTGTTGTTAGCGGTTGTGTTTTTGTCTAGCCTACGCATTTTTTAGAGATTATGTTTTAATGCAAAATTTAGTTTATTCTTAATATATTTCAGCCTTTTAGGTATAGTAGTATAAAAAAAACATGAGATACACTTACTGTGCTACAAGTATCATAACTACAATACAGTGCTTGACATTTCTGTTGTTTACATTAAGTAGGATTGAGGCCGTTGAGCCATAAAAGACCTGCACAGAATAAACTGGTAACTAGTTTTTATAATCAAGAAGTCCTTCAAGAAAACATGCCAAAACTTCTGTTCTCAAACATGCAATCTTTTAAAACTGTCAGCATGTAATTCATGTGCAATTCCCAAAACCTGAAGGTTGTATTTTATTGATCAGATCAAACGTTGCCCTAGAATTTAGGTAATGAAAAATAATGAAATGAAAAATACTTTATTTATCCCAGAAGGGAAATTCAATTATAATAGTAATCTATTATAATATATAATATAATAGTAATCCATGGCACTGAGTTTTTTTTCACAATTTTCCAACATTTTATTCACCAACTAATCTGCCAATTAATCAAAAGCATTTGTTATGTAACATGTTTCCTAAAATTATTTCCCTCTTCTGTCAATAAGTCTGGTAATTCAAACTGACTACAAAATGAGTGTGTTGTCTTGTGTGCTCTCAAAATGTTTTAGTTGAGGGAAACATCCTGAGGGAAGACTGTGCAAACTTCCTCTTTGAGCAGGCAGCCTGGATCTTCATCCCAATTCCTCTCGGGGAGTTGAAACTCCCTGAGCGCTATGCTGCACATTTCTCAAGCTTTACTGGCTTCGAGTTTTAACTGGGATGGTAATGGTTATCGTGTGGCTGTTCGACAGCTCACAGGGCCTGTGGGTGGAGGAGTCGGTGAACAAACCGGGTTTTAACAGCTCCAGCCCCGTGTATGTAGTAATGAACTCCTACCTTGACTTGGAAGGCTGCGCTGCTGTTATCCTTGCTGTGTTTTTGTAACCCCCCACTAAAAAAAAAAAAAAAAGCCTTGCTCTTAATTGTGTCCCACGGGTCCCGAGTGCTCAGTATTCACAGCCTTTCCTGTCCCCCGTACTGATCCTTCCCTCTCCCAACCTTAGCCCCATCATCCTAATTCGACAGGTCTTTCCTCTTTAATCGCTTGACTTCAAAGCGGTATTGTGATGCCCGCCAGGCCCCAGCTCCTCAGAGGCATGGGGGGCTATAGCCTTGGAGGCCCTGGGAAGTAGGGTGAAAGTGTAGTAGTATATGAGGCGGATAGTTAAGTTAGACAGGCGTGGGTTTAAGAAAATAACAACAAGTAGTTTGGTTGCTGTTCTTTGTCACGCTGTCACTAGAGAGAAATAGCTGTTGTGTAATTATAGAAGCAGGTTGCATGTGTTTGAAAGGTTCTGCGTAAGACGCTTCTCGCTGTTCTTTGATGAGGTGAGAGATACAAACTGCTGCCTGAGAAAGCTTCTACACAGAGAGGAGGCCTGGCTAATGTTTTCCACCGGCTTACCGAAGAGGTGGACACTGTGTCATCTCTCATCAGCATCAAAATAGCACCCTCTGAATACGTTTCCACAGGCTGAGTTCTCATCAGGTTTCTATTTAGCTCCGAACGATTAACACTGAGAAAACAGAGAGCTTCTTAATGAGTTCAATCTGCATCTTTTCGCTGGAATAATTGTGTACTCCGTATATGCGAATACACTACTGCCACATGTGTAACCCCCCCAGAGCAACTACTGTAGAGTGGAGAACAAAGAAAACAGCGGTTTGGCTGTGGACAGAGAGGGAAGGGTGAGTGATTAGCTGTGTGATGCCCTCTGATCAGAGTGGGGATTGTTTCTCCATCGTGGTGGTTTATCTTTATCTCTGGTGGTTGACTCACACTGTTAGATCGATAAATCCAGATGGGGTAAGGCGATAATTCTGCCTCAGCATTGCCCTCATTAAAGGAGACGTTCCGGAGATATATGGCTGCCGGCAAGTGCCCTCTTTCTCATTTCTATAATATTAGAGCATGATGTATATGGAGTCTGCCAGAAGTTGGCCAGAGATCACCAGGGAGCGATGACATCCAGAGTTGTAGATTTTTCCTTTTATTAAGTGTGTTTATACAGGTTTCATTCAGTGTATTAAAGGCCCCATCAGTCATTACCTCTGAATTTGGAGTTGCCTCTAAAGCTCAGAGGTTTGCTTTTGTAGTGACAAATTGTGGGCAACCCCAGCTGCGATGTGTAGATGGAAGAACTGTCACTTCCTGCTTGTTTTCCCTCTCCATTTCCTCCCCTCAGAGGAAGTGTCGCTGATCAAACTCCCTGCTGTTCTCTGACCTCCGACATTTCAGTCAAGGTTTTGAGGATGAGGTGGCTCGCGGAGACAAAGGGAAAACACAAATCACTCGTGTCAATACTGCACATAGGCTCAGCTGTGCTCAAACACAAACTTATTCTTTCAACAATGCACGGTCAACTATCAAGTGTTTATAGCTGTTGTAAATGGCAGGGTGAATAGCCAGCCGTCATACACAGGGCAACACACAAAGAGTTCTAAAAATGGCTGCAAGAATTGCCAGCTTGTGGACAATTTTTTACATCAAAGGCCTTCATGGTTGTGCACACAAAAAGCAGCAGTTGTGTGAACAATGGGGAAATGAGGGCTTAAGAGTAATGTTAAAATCCTCCCCTATTTTTCACCTCCAAACAAAGGGCTGGTGTTGAGCTTGTGTCTAATTCCAAACCAATTATTTGTGCAATGACAGTCAAAGAATGGCTTTGGGGCAGGAAAACTGGTCCAAGAACTTTGCTGGTCTAGAACCAGGAACTGTTTACATCAGTACTGGTTGCAGGATTATCAACAAGATCAACTAAACCTTTGTGACTGTAATTTTAAAAAACAATACAAAAACTAAAAAACTATTCAGCCTAATCTAATCTAGAGAAGAAGAAAAACAGGTTTTCTGTATGAATGTTAAATCAAAGCAGAAGTGTGTGGAAAGCGGACGAGGTAATTTTCATTTCAATTTCCCTGCCGCTCAATATTTTAATATCACCAGCTGACATTCTATAACGAAAACGATATTAGGACATAAAACAGTGGGGAACATGAGACAAATAATGACCTCATTGGCTTTTCAGCAGTGCTTCATGAGAGAGACAAACTGTCTACTTGCAGTGTGGTCTTCGACAGAAGTTGAGAATAAAGAATTGGGAGCTTCAGTAGTGAATCCAGTGTTTGAATAGACGTGCGCAGTGATGTAATGACGAGTCTCTTTGGGGGTTTTCTAACCTGTAGGCAATGAAACTGATTCTTAGGTAGTTCACAAGTTCAGCAAACTCTGAACCAGCACTAGCACCCAGTATGTTGGTGGAAAGGGGAGTAATGGAGAGGTGAGACATAGTATCATGTAAATATGTCTTCATAGGTGGGTCTGTTGAGGCTTCAGCCTACAAGAGCAACTGTCAAGCTGACTTGACAGTTGCTGCGTGAAGTCGGCGTGATTGATGGATTGTCAGTCTGAAGTCTGAAGAGTTACAGAAATTCATACTGTAGAAAGGTGAAGACGATTTGTAACAGGCACTTATGGCGGAGAGTGCTTTCTATGGCTACTCCACTTTGCTCAGCTATGTCTTTTGTGAACTGAATTGTGGGGTGTAGCTACAGTAGATGCTGTATGTGGAAGCATATCATTTATAATGCGCTGCTGTCTTTATGCACAAGATAGATGTTGATGATGCAATAGTATTGTCAGAGCCTGAAATATCCGCAGAGGCTAATCAATTAGTGGCTGCCTTGATGTTTAAATTGCCCGCAGTGCTTGTGAGCCTAAATGTCAATGACAAATTGGCGAGAGAGATTTATTTAAAAGGGAAACCATTGAGTGGATGTAGATGAAACCTTTTCTCTCGTGCTGATTCGCTCCCCGCTTTGTTGGACCCTCAGTGGCCTGGCCTTTCTAGTTCCCCTTGAGGGTTCGTCCTATTGTTGTGCTTTCTCAGCCGTCTGTGCCGATCTCTCTTCGCACCCCCATAACCGATTCAATGAGGCACTGCGATCCTATTGGTGCTCCACTTTCCCATGAAAAGGTTTCCATGGAAACCAAAAAATAATGCAGACCCTCAACACTGTTGCTCTCCACCAGCTAATAGCTCTCTAAACAGGGGTTCAAAAGAGGCTACCTCTGCAACAGGCTGCAGGGTAAAATTTGACCACTCTGCTGCTCAGTACTAGATTACAGACCATGATGATGACAATTACTTACCTATCTGCTGCTGCTGTAATGTACTGAGACAGAATGGAAGGGATTACAGTGTTGCATCGCCTGAGGATATGTTAGCTAAACCATATGGTGAATATTTTGTAAATGACTCTTTCAACAAGCTGCATATCCTTTGGCTCCCCATGCATGTGTAGCCACCATGGAGATGTTATTGATTCCCCGAGTGTGTCTGGGTTCAGGGCTCCGTGATAAGGGAGTGTATCATTCCAGCGCATCTCCCCACTTCGCAGATTTGTCCGTTTTCCTCACTCAGGCTTTGATTGCCTTTTTCCAGCTGTAATCAGAGCAGGGTATTCTGTATGGGGGAGGGTGCGTCGCTGCCGCTGTCAGTTGGGTTTTGTGTCCCGGTGAATCTGATGTCTGGTGGCAATATGGTGTGTCGGCGGGATGATGTGGCCGGCTCCATCAGCCGGAATACTCCTGGGATATTCTCCATCCCCAGCCGCTGTCAGACTGAGAATACCCAGCCTGTATTTCACCATCTAATGTGGCAAGAGCTGCATGCTGTTCGTGTCTTCGTCGGCAGCTCTCGCCATATTTGATGCTGTAGTTGTCAGTGCCAGTGCTTTGAAACTGGCTCCAAAGTATTGTCAGTCAGAACTGTGCTGCTGACTATTTTTGCACATCGAGGCTGGAATACCAGCAGTTTAATTGGCTCTCATTGCTATATCGTTATTTTCAGCTGGGAGACAGTTGTGGCAAAGCAGTTTAGAAACAGGAAAAAGTTTAAAGCATTTATGCTCATTAGACACACTTGGTTGGAGACGTATCTTACATTGACAGTTAAAGCCAGCAATGTGAGCTAAGAAAGCAAGGTATTCTGCTTTCAGTGAATAATGCATAAGTTCAGACGCTCATCAAGGTCAAGTCAGAAGCTGTGTGAGAAACGTTGGCGTATTGGGTTTTCTAACAAAAGGTAATTAACCAAGTGAGAAGGTACACAGTTTTTAATACCTCAAGGCAGATATTAAAATTTTACCTGCGCTGCACACTGGTCTGCACCACTGCTATTAAAGGCAGTGCATTTTTTTTCATTCTGTCCCTGTTAATTTTGCCTCTCAGCGAAGAGAAGAAATATTCACACAGATAAAACACTGTTGCAGTCTTAGATTAGCGCACTGCTGGGAGCGAGCGCTTCATACATAATAAATGCAAACTCGGTCATTTTAAGTGTCCTAGAATTTTATTTTTTGTGTTTTTAAGCTCCCAGTCTTATTCTGCTCCAGTGAATTACGCACACCGAGACACTTTTCTTTCTCCCTGCCAGCGTTTCACTGTTTATTCATCTCATTAGCTCGGTCTTGACCTGTACTTCTTCTTGTGTGCTTCTGTCCAACAGCCCATGAAAACAGGAGAGGAGAGAAAAGCGAGAGAAGTCACCAGCTTCACCTGAACAAAGACGAGGAACAAGCGGATACACATGGTATGGTTGTATTTTATCTACAAATGTAGCACACGGGATCTAGGGGAGAAAAAAAACTTCTATCTTCAGCATATATTCCTTAGATTTCCTGCAGCATCTGTAATGTGGGGGTGTTGCAATGAATGATTCCCAGCAAATCCAACAGTAATTCCACTTCGGCACACATATGTTAAATCAGGAAGTAAAAAGAGCTTGTTGACAGACTCTTTTCAGTAAGATGCTGACAGCACAGGCTCAAAGCCATTGTTGCCGTCAACAGGAGGCACGGTGCGAGAGCGAGAGCCAGTGCATGACGCCGGCCCTGAGAACAGGCAGACAAGTGCTTTTGTCCCTTTACCATCACAGCAGGCTTGCGCTGGTCTTTGTTAGCCTCTGATTTGCATTGGCATTTGTAACATTAGTATTCCAGGCACGGCTGAGCAGCAGACATGTATAGATTGAAAGGTTAAAGGGGAGTTTAGACCCAGACACATCAGCTGTAATCAGTCATACCACAGAAGCAGAAAAAAACAGCCTAGCAAGTAAATGTGTTACATGTGTAAGCGAGGTGTAAAATTATGGCAAGATTTTTTTTTAAGTGTAGAAGTTCTGACTTCCCTGTTTTACATAATTTTAGTGTTTATTCATGCACTCACCTATAGAGAGAGTGTGCACAAATTGACCTTGCAAACTGCTTACTCAAAGTCTGGCTGTTCCAGAGCTTTCGATTACCCAGTTTTCCTTATCAAACTGAGTTATTCAGTTCTTTGGCTTAAATTGGCTTAAAAGTTGAGGTTTAAATTTATTGTTCAATTTTAATCACTAGGAAATCTTTACATCCACAATTGCATCTGCACATATCATGTAAAAAGTAAGGACTAGAACTGTTCAAACGAGATCCAGGCAGCAGTAAAGTGGAATTTTCCTTTACATTCTGTAATACATTGCGCAATCGTGATTCCAACCCAGCGCGCCCACGACAAAACAGTCTCATAATCACAGAGCTACATTAATAACAACATGCAGTAAAAATGTGCTTCCGTTGTAGCAAATTACTAGGCGCGATAAAAGAGTCATGTATTTTCTGCTCCACTGTTCATGCAACGGCATTAACACACTCACTTCTATGAACTTGTTATTTGCAATGGGGCCTCAAATATATGTGGTTATCTCTTTCATCTGAGGCTCCGACAAAAACACAAACATTCACACGCTTTATCCTCAAGGCTCCGTTTTGATCTTTGCCTTACGTTTGAAACTCCAGCCTGTAACACAAAGTAGGCTACACTGTTGTTTTTGCTGTTTTTCATTTTTCTGAACTTTCACTGAGTTTCTGAAGGGTTCGGATGTGTGTGTGTGTGTGTGTGTGCTGTATCAGTAAGTGATAAAACAGCTTTTAGGCTTTCTACACGGGGGAACTAGCTGTATTCAAACTAACATATGGCCTTGCAAAAGGGTGTGAGTGATGGCTCATTAGACAAATGGCTGGCCAAGCTGTCCCCCATGCCGTAAAGTGCTCGGCTCTGCTCCCCTTTGTTTTCTAACAGGAACTAGTGCTAAGTGGAGATGCCAAACACTCTTCTGCAGACAAAGGCCACTCTCACCCCATATCCGGGTTGCCGTAGAGACCAGAGTCCCTTTTGGAGGCCTGGAAAGATTCCAGCCCGTGCTGGAAAAAAAAAAAAAACAATCCCACCAGAAATTGTGTTTTCCAGTCATAAGAAAATCACAAGTGATTATTTGTTTCATGTTTCTGTTTCTTTGCCAGGGCTTGTTTACACGGGAGCACTTGTGTGTTGAAATCAGTGTGTATTTTGTGCTCCTGTGCATGTTTTTCCTTCCAAGTGACCTTTTTTTTCTTTCTTTTTTTTCTGATCCCCTGAGGCTGAAATTGTTATCTCTCCTAAAATATCCCATTGTGTACGTCTGCCGAGGCCATCTGCGATGTACACTAAAGATTCAGAGATTTGACAGAGACAACAACCTTGACTGCTACAGCGGTTAAGACAAAGCAAACCAATTTGAACATCATCAACATTTTAATTGTCTCTCGCCTGAGGGTCAAATTAGAGTTGTTGAGATCATCGATTGGAATTTTCAAACTTTTGGTTAAGTGAGGAGCTGATATCGATTCCACTCTGGACTCTGACTTACTAAAGGAAGACTTATCTTTCTGGAACATGCGAAATAACTCGGTGAAGTCAAAAAGACACAAGTAAAAATGCAGGGAAATAATTCCCCTTGTTGTCACAGAAATGATTGAGTATTTAGGTCTGAATTGAGTTATAAGTAATTTTTGTGGAAAGCCCCGGAGGCAGTGTGTCATCCTCCAAAACGCCGCGTGGGAAAAGCCCTGGCTGAGTCCAAACAGGCGGCCGTGCAGAAGTGTTTATGTGTTCATTGTGTGCTGCTACCACATGCCCTCACTGCCAGACAACCAGTGGTCTAAGAGCTGTAACTCCAGGGGATCAATGCATCATTGACCATGTTCCTGGACCTGGTATTGATCCATCCCCGCGCAGCCAGTTTGTATCTTCACTCAGCCAGATAGAGGTGCCGAAACAATTAAGTGAAAGTCTCTGCTGTGAGAGAGAGCGAGGATCACACACACACTAGTGTTCAATAGAGGCCCAAATCTGCTCATCTCAATCACATGTCCTCTGCTCAAGTTGGCTATAGAGAAGTTATCAGTGCCCTTCCACCGTCCAATCTTTCTAATCGAAGGAGCTGGAGAATCGATTTCACTGTAGGAGTATGAGCAACTGTTAGTACTGAGCTGGCTGTGTGCCCAGTAGGGATGTCAGGAATGTGGCCTGCAGTGATGTTGACAACACATGGTCAGTCTGTTTCTGACTGTGCAGTTGTTCATTCTGGGAGACTTCTCTAGTTAATCAGCCTGTTGTTCAGGAGTGTGTCAGCTGCCTGGTCAGAGGACTTCTGCCTTTTGGGATTCACACAATATCATTTTAAAGTGAACAGATCAGGAGAGCGCCGCTCACCGGCTCAGATAAAAACTGCTCTGGATTCACAGCACGTATTGGAACAATGGAATGAAATGATAAATTGCTTTGCAAGATGGAGCGAATTCATCAGAGACTGTCCGCATTTTGTGGTGAAATAGCATTGGCCGTAATGTGCAGCGGCTGATAATGTTCACCAATCATATATGTGTACCGTGAAAACTCATTAAGTTAAGCTTGCCTGGGGCTGGACTATTTATATGTGTCCACCTGAGCATCTAAGCAGCATTTGCACCTTTGCTAAAGCTTAGCAGGTTCCCAAATTTCCTCACCCAGCTGAGTTTCTGCGCTTTGCTCTCTGTGTGAGCTACACCCACACACATTGTGAGCTGGGTTGGCTTTGAGCTACTTTTGTACACTTTCTCTCTGTGGTTGTTCCCTGTTGTCTGCAAGCTGTATGCCCTCTAAAGCAGCATACAGTGCTATAGCTGCTTAGCATTCAGTACACTTCAAAGCTCCTCAGTGTGACAGCACAGCCCAGGGCTCATTCTCTCCTAATTGGAGGTTCATTAAGGGACATGGTGTGCCTCAGGGGAATCCTGTTCATTGCCAGAGGAGCCTGTCTTTATTCGGATTTTGGGGTGTTTGCTTGCTGTGGCTGATTTAGGAAGTCATGGAGAAATATGAAAATGGGTTTTTAATTGAGATAAAGGGTGATGCGGCATGTGCAGTCCCTTAGTGTCATTGTCAGAGGGTATTAGCACGCGCACAGAGAGCTTCAGTGGCATACAGGGGATGGCAAGATGCACCTGCTCCAGCTGCATGGGCGAGCTCGGGGACAAATGTGCCGTCCCCAGAGTTCAATTACAGGTGATCATTTAGAGGGTCAATGACATTTAAAGGGGTCAAGCTTCAATCCTCAAAATCTCAAGAGGATTTCAGTATTAATAATTATTTGTTATGCAGGCTCATGCTCAAGATGAAGTGAAGGGGCTGGTTATGTGGGGGGTTTGGCGAGCAGCCGTTTGGCAAGGAGCAGACACAGTGTCCTTGTCGTTCTGATCCATTCGTCCAAGGCGGTGGCTAGCGGAGCAAGGGAATATGGACTCACTTCATTAATCGTGCTGAAAGTGACATGTTCAAGGGGAACCACCCAAGGCTGTGCTATTAATATATGAAGCGTTCTCAATGTGGGTCTATGTCTTCCTTATCTTTTAATTACAGTGAGTTGACACAACCGTAATGGTTGATCGTGTAGATGCCGGCCAAACAGACCTCTGGTTTTCTGAGTTAAGCATGAAAAAGGACCTGTAGCAATGTTTCAGAATTCCTCACGCTCATACTGAGAAGAATGTAGGTCAAATGAGTTTGTCCTCATTACAGAGCTCTGGCTTCTGTTGGTACTGTGAAGTTGATTTTGGATCAGTTCTCATTAATTCACCATCAAACTCAACCATGTCGACCTCCAGCCAGCTCTCGCTGTGGAGCTTCACCAAGACATCAGTCAGTCTCACCCTCCGTCTTCACCAAGAGTAAACAATGGGATCTTAGTGCTGTGCAGTGTTTTATGATGTCAGTAAGAGGGGATGCTGCAGACATAGATGGAGTTGGCATTTACTGGTTACCTCAGGGCAGAGTCTGCCACTTAGATTGTCAGATTGAGGACATACAGTATTTCCTCCTAACAAACACATTGTCTCCAAGCAGTGTGGCATTCTTTACTGCTGTGTGTGTGTGTGTGTGTGTGTGTCGCATGGGTTTATATTGGGTGGATTTTGCTAGTCTGAAAAAACACAATGCCACACAACTCGTTATTTTAACACATTGCTAGCTTAGCAAAACAGCACACCTGAGGAGGATCTGCCTTTAATCCAGTGGCAGTTTATCAAAGTTGTTGTAAGGCTGCAGCTCCTGGGGTGTGAACCATGTTTCCCTTGTCTACATAATATACTCTGCAGAATATTCAAAGAGACTTAATGGCCTGATCTCTACGGCTGGGCTGTGATCGATGAGAACCTGCAATCCCACGGGAGTCATGGGAAAGACCAGTTTGTTTACGTTGCACTTTCTCCGGGGTCTCTGTGGCAGTTTGATTTATACTATGCTGGTTTGCACCATCGGCTTGTTATTGGGAACCTGGCGAGGCCTTGTACAGTAAAGGCCATTTCATCCTTAAGCACTCAATGCATTTTAATGCATAAAAGAAAATTGGCTCAGGATCTGACAGTTGGTTTGACCCTGAGTTGGGAGCGAAGAGCAAACGGGTGAAGCTGGAAAAGAAATCAGACATTTTGTTTGGAGAATAAGAAGTGAGCTGTGCCCTGAGAGTTTTTCCAGCCGACCTCTTCCTCCCCCTCCTCGTTCCTCCTCTTCATCCCCTGCTCCAGTAAATACAGTTTGCGCTCTTCACAGGGGCCCGGGATTGACAGTGGAGGGCTGGAGGGATGAGAACAGGCCATTTCTGGTGCTTTTCTCTGCGACTGTAATGTATGCAAATCTCAATTAAGACCTCCTGTGCCCTCATTAGGCCTTTCAGTGGGGCTTAGGAAAGGGAGGGGTTAATTAAAACCCTTCTCGGGCAAAGAGGCTGTTGGTTGCTCTCAGAGTACCACTAGGAGGGTAATCAATACCTAAGCATATCATTATGATTTACAGAAAGTGTTTAACCATAGCTCTAAATCAATTTCCTGGGTCTGGGGAGGAAAGGGAAAAAATAATAAGCCCCCCGGCTGGTGAGGAAAAGTTCTTAGTCTACGTTAACTCACTCCCCCACAGCAGACAAAGACTCCCTTCATATCTTTAGTATTGTTCAATTTTATTGTCACGGCAACTTACACAAGCATACAATGAGGGGGAAAAAAAAGCTCTTTCCGGAGCTCACAGCACATTAAAATTAGAAGCAGGATGAAAAACAAACCAGTGCATGCATGCTGTTTTATAAGAAAAACAGATTAGAAAAGGATAGGGGTTCTGGATGAATTATTCAAACAATTTCTATACTTCCCTGTAAAATAATTGCACCGGCAGCTGAACAGTCTCGTGTCAGGCAGAGGTTTGGGGAGGTTATGGTTTATTTTCACTAAAAAATGTACATTTCTAAGTGGATTGTGTGCAGTATAGAGGTCACAGGGTCAAGGAAGAATCCCATTTGAGCGACAGCAGAGCCCCTTCAAAGACAGGCAGGAATCAAACCTGGCATCGATCATATTCCTTCTGCCTCAGTGAAGCAGCGAGGAGTCCTCTGACAGCATATCTAGCAGTGGAAAGACTGCCTACAGATTATGAGATTACATCTGACGGATGTGCTGGAAAAGTCCAGACAAAAGGAGTTAAAGGAAAGCATTTTAAGTTTTGTTTTATTTTTTTCAGTTTAGAGGTGGCAATGTGTAGTTGTATAAACCTATTTACAATTCCTCGGAGAAATCGCTTTCTAATCCGCTTGTTACCCAGCCTCAATCCTGGCTATCACTATGGGAAAGCAAATTAATAATCAGAAGTACAAAGCAAAGAGCGCCGGTTCATTTCTGCCAAATAATTAATTTTCTTCCTTCACTGAGACTGCAATTATAGCTGCCCAACAGATTGTTTCCACTTCAGTTTTTGCAGAATATGTGCAGATAATTCCTTAGACAGTTCCTATCCTCCCTGAGGGGAAAATCTTGTTCATTTGCAGTTTGAAAGGTTAAACATTTGCTTCGATGAAGGCTTTGTGGTGCATCACATAATATATATATATATATATACGTACACACTAGGTGTACAGGGTCATGGATACTGAGGCGAACGTGTTGTCTCCTAATGCAGGAGAGGTGTTCTTCATTAACCAGGAGTGCTTCCAGGACGGGCCTTCATCAAGGAAAGTGTGTTCATGTCAGAGAGCAGGTTGGCTGACGGGAGCACAGGGCTCCTGCCTCTCATTACATTAAGAAGAAGAAGAAGAAGCTCTGTAGTAAAGGCCATGTCTTGTCGGTTAATGCACAAGGAACCCCAGTCAGGACTCATATCCGTAAAACGCTCAGAGATAGACACCCTCTCGTGTCACACTGAACCCAGAGACACCATTTGTCCAGAGACAGAAAAGTGCTGATGGGAAGTCTGGCCATCTGACTGCAGAAGAGCATTTTAAAATTAAATAACTTATGAAATTGTGTGGTAAGGTGAGTTGGCTGACATTATGTTGCCCAAACTTGTAGTTACTCAGGGACTTTTGAGAAACTGTAGCTGGTACAGTGTGCCTAAGGGGACAGCACAAGGATTTTCATCTGAAATTGGACCAAATCAGCTGACAGGCTTGTGTGTGTATGTGTGTGTACATGTCTGTGTGTGTGTGTGTGTGTGCGCGTTGTATGTTTGACTGGCAGAACCCATTAAAAATGTGAGCAGGTTTCTGCAGAGTATCATTTTCTTGGCAGTTTCAACTTAATGCCCATCCAGGGTGCAGAAAAGTGGGAATACCGTGAGCATTTGGCAGGATTCATTAAGTGGCACATTTTATGTTGTGTTTTATGTTGTTTTCTTTCAGGGGCAGGGAGAGGCTTCAGCACGAGGGACCACCATGGAGGGGGACTGCCTCAGCTGCATCAAGTACCTCATGTTTGTCTTCAATTTCCTGATCTTTGTAAGTATTTTTCATCTCATTCTCAAAGACACTTAATCTGGCTATCTCTGAAGTTAGTGTCAATCTAATGATTTAAGATGGGCTTTTGGCCGCTCCCTGCCTGACTGACTAATGGACCCACATTTGCATTTCATTAGATGAAGCAATCTTGATTCTATCAAATTCTCTTTTGATTAAATTTTAGTGTGCTGACACACATCTGAGGCACACTGTGCCATGTGGAGTTTGTGACTGGCACCTGAGTTTATCAGTCTTGATCAGACAATCAAGGGTAATCCTGTTAGTCTGAGCTCGTAAAGGGGGGAGGGTCACAGTTAGAAGGTTTGTCTCTTTTCCTGCTTTATTAAGCGCAACCAAACCGTTTAGAGACTCTGCTCAGATGTGGTTGTTCAAGGTGGGGTAATAATGCAACCAGCAGAGCAAAGAATGAACTTGGCTGTTAGCATCACTCAGTAACAACCACTGGTTTTTCACAGCTTTTTGTGTGTTTGTGTGTGTGTGTGTGTGTGTGTGTGTGTGTGTGTGTGTGTGTCTGTCTGTCTATGGCCATTTCACACTCATGTAACTCCACAGCAATTTTAAAGCCCACAGCTTTCAAAATGGCTGCCTCCTCTCCTCATACCACAACCTCTCTGCTGAGTTGAAGTGCTCCTCATTTGCACAAGCCCAGGTCTCTGCCTGTGACAGGAGGAAGGGGATTGTGGCAGAAATGTTG
This sequence comes from Stegastes partitus, assembly GCF_000690725.1. Lineage (NCBI taxonomy): Eukaryota > Metazoa > Chordata > Actinopteri > Pomacentridae > Stegastes > Stegastes partitus. The sequence continues at coordinate 104,251 of NW_007577869.1, read as the reverse complement.
GAGGCTCAGATCTCTTCCCCCTACCTCAATACCTTCTTTTCCTAATCACATGAGTCACCCTACAGTGGCTGCAGATAGGGTTTTAGTGAAAGGGAGGATGGGGAGTGGATGGAAGCTGCTGTGCATTTCTTTAGCAGGTTGGGGGGTTAGCTGAAGCAGGGTAGATATCTACACCCACACTCCCTCAAAGGCACTGTGGCTCTCTAAATATCAGCCTTTTATCTCACCCTCAACTCTCAGGCCAACCTTTCCAACCATTTGCATTACATACATGTGGAATAAAAGAACATTTCCACCATATGGCCTCTTGTTGAATGTTTTCTGCATTACTCGGGGTATCAAGATATATCCTGAGTTGCTATTACTGTTTTAAAAAGTAGATGATTTATGTTTAGTCTAACCAGTCTCTTCTTCTCTGTTTTCTCTCAGCTAGGGGGCTCTTTCCTCCTGGGAGTGGGAGTGTGGGTGCTGGTGGACCCCACGGGATTCAGGGAAATTGTTGCAGCCAACCCCCTGCTATTCACCGGTGTCTACATCATTCTGGGCATGGGAGGCATGCTCTTTCTTCTGGGCTTCCTGGGCTGCTGCGGAGCGATCCGCGAGAACAAGTGTCTGCTCCTCTTTGTGAGTCGACCGACAAATTTGAAATGCTGTTCTGTTACTGATCTTGTTTGTGTGCGTGTGTGGTGATTATTCCGTCTGTCAGTTTTTGGACTGCCGTGCTTGAAACAGAAAGCCAAAAGAGCAAAATGCCCCCTCTATTCGCCTTTGTGCCTCGAGCCTCATGAATTGTTAATGCTGAGTGAAGCGGGCACAGCCAGAATGTGATTTTTAGAGACTGACATGCACTTTTTCTGACACTCATCCACCTTGCCAACCTCTCTCTCACTCACTCTGCTGCCTTTTTTTTGTCTCATTACAGTTCTTCATGCTCATCCTCCTCATCTTCTTAGCGGAGCTGGCTGCTGCCATCCTGGCCTTCATATTCCGGGAGCATGTAAGTTGCCTCAGTATTCACTCCACCATTGATTGCAAGTGTCCGCTGGGGCTGGGTGTCAAAACTCAAGGTTCAGATTTATATTCTGCTTTGCTCATTTTTTGACCTGACGGGTTCTTTTTAAATGCTAATTCTGCTGTTTTACTCCACAGAATTTTACAGTTCTTGAATGATTGTTGGAACTTAATGCAGCACTGCAGTCCTGAAACAATGCAACACTCATGATGGACATCTCCAAATTAAGAATTCAGTGCAACAACCAGAAATATCTTTTTCCCCTGCATTCTTCTTCCTTCAAAAACCTGCCACCTACATTACCCACAATGCATCCCGACCACCAACTGTTTGCTTGGAGATTTAGCAGCTAATGTAGCCTTGAGTCACTAGCCCCAGGCAGAGATGTGTAGCGGGCTACTGGTGAGCTCACTTCTTTCGAATTCTGCACCTCCAGATTTTTGGGTTGTTTTTTTTTTTTCATTTTCAAACATCTTTTTTCGTCCCAACCCATCTTGCCTCAAGTTACACCACTTGAGGCAGTTCCTCAGACTTCCAGCTGCTCCCTCTGGAGCTACAAAAGCCTTTATACATTTTTCACATATTATGCAGCAGTGCTATCCAAGACCTGTAAACAGTCTTTGATGTGTAAAATTGGTGCAGTTCCTTGTTAAAATGACACCCAGCCCGAGGCTCCACTGATGCTATCTGAAGTAATAGATATTATCTCTATCACACTAACCCGTGTTCTCGCTGGCTGTTGCTTTAGCTGACCAGAGAGTACTTCACCAAGGAGCTGAAGAGACATTATCAGGGCTACAACAACAGTGACGTCTTCACCTCCACATGGAATGCCATCATGACTACAGTAAGGCCACATGGCAAAGAGCTTTCATAGTGCAGCTTTTACCAACTCATCGCCTCCACCAACAGTCTGTGGAAACAGGAAAATTTACAACCAGGCGTCAGGGGACTATATTTTATAGATAAATCCTAGACATTTAGGTCAATATTCATGCTGGATTGGTGCACGCACACAGTGGACCACAGGCCAGTGCACAAATAGGCACTCTGCAATAAGGGCTTCTTCTCCTATTCTCTGCTCTCCTCCCTTCAGTTTGACTGCTGTGGGGTGAACAGCCCAGAGGATTTTAAGGACAGCCTGTTCAGGATGATCAACCCAAATCATATGGTGCCAGAAGCCTGCTGCCAGCGTGCCAGTCAGACCGGGGAGCTGGTCTACATCAGCCAGGAGCAGTGCTTATCAGGCAGTATGATGTTTCGCAATAACAAGGTAACTTCTGACATTCACTGTGTCAACCTCTCTCTCTCTCTCTCTCTCTCTATCTCTCTCTCCCCCTCCTTCCAAACCACCTCCAGCCTTAATTAGAGCAGAAGACGGTTGAGGGGTGACATCCAGGGACTAGCTGACTCCTCCATGGCTGATTAGTGCTTTTTCTGTGTTTTGGGTGTCATGGGAGGCCATCTTACTATGTAGCAACACATGCAGACACCAGTGCATGCATGTGTGTGTGTTTATGCATGTAGACGTGGGTGAATCAGAATTTTTGTGAGGGTTACATGTGTGCAAAAATAGAGGACAGCAAGTATATAAATATGTGAAAATTAGATGTGCTTCGCAGTTAAATGCATGCACACCCACATCCCTGCTTCAAGCCTTGAGTGTAATTACAGTGAAAGCTGATAGGAAGAGGTTTTTACTGTACTGTCCACCTGTTGTTTTTCAATCATTAGAACAATGAGAGATATCCGCAGAGTGCGGCTCTCTCTGTTCATTCACACAAAGAACTCTCATTAAAAAGCAGTGAGGCTGGAGGCCCTGCTTCCCACTCATTCAGCCAGGCCTTTGTTCAAAGCCTCACTCAATTGAAGCTGTGATGTTACTTTAATTGTCTCTGTAATTCTGCAAGTTTATAGCCTATTGATTCTCTGCTAAGCGTCGTTTCTTTGTGTGTCCACAGGGCTGTTACTCTGCAGTAGTTGACTACTTTGAACTGTACATCTACGTGGCTGGAGCCTTGGCCATTGTGGTGCTAACCATTGAGGTATGAGGGTGTTTAAAATATGCAGCTTTTTCTTTTCTTCTCAAATGACCTGAATATTCATTTCAGAAATGTGCAATTCTGCATTAACCTAAGGCTATTTTCCTGAATATGTTGGTGTTATTGGAAAGCTCTTTGTATGGCAAGATCTCCATCTTGTGGTGAAACGTGGTGTCACAGGAACAGACATGTAACTGGGCTGCCTTGTCAGGGGTTTTTTTTTGTTTGTTTGTTGTTGTTTTTTTACTGGTTACAGGCATGTCTCTTTTTCACTTATATACAGATCTCTTTTCCAACATGCATCTCAGAAGAATCTGACCTCCAAAATACACTAATGTATCCAAAACTGTTAAATCACATCTCAGTATCAACTTGTCTACCGACTGACACTGTCTGTGTTTGACTCCATAAAATTCTGCTACTCATAACACCATGACCTACAAAACATTAACCAATGATAGCATTACAATTATTATTATTATTATTATTTATTATGGTGCATAAACCAAGATTCTATTACAATGAAGAGAATATAAATGTACTAACTTACAGTATGATAGAATAGTTATTTTATTGATCCTTTTACAGGAAATTGCTTTGGTACAGCAGCTATATTAGAAAAAACACAGACAACCCCACAAGACACCCGACACTGAAGGCACGCATAAAATATAAAACAAAATATACAATATAAAATGAAAATAAGATAAATAAATAGGTACCCAGTGTGCAAATGTTAGACTGTGCAAAGATGGATTTTAAAAACGTATGTACATAAAGTGTCATAGTTATGCAGTCATGTGGTTTTTATTGCACATGATTACATCAGAGATACTGCAATGTGCTTCAGTAGGTGTTACTTATATGTATTCCTGAAGTAATTCCAATAAAGTAGCACAATACTAGGCTCCAACCCCCCGCGATCCTAATGAGGATTAAGCGGTATATAGATAATGGCTGAATTTAATGTTGCAAATGTTGCCAGTGTGCTTATTTGTTGCATTTTATGTCAAAGCAACGAAGACCAAAGTTGCAAATCGCTCTACAATAAGAACTTATAATAAAGTAATACGAACAGATGCCACAAGACAACAGTTACCATCTGTTAGGAAAAAGCCAAATGAAAAAACTGGAACAAAAAAAAAAAACATGAATGCAATGATTATGAACAATCGATGTCTTTGAGTGTACTAATAATTTCTTTTTTCCTTCCTCAGCTTTTTGCCATGGTCTTTGCAATGTGTCTCTTCAGGGGAATCCAGTAGAGCTGCTCCATCTGTGAACTTCTTTTTTTTTTTTAAGTTAAAAAAAAAAAAAGGGAATTCAGGAGAAAAGAACAAAGCGGACATTTGTAAATTTGTGGATCTCTTTTTCTATTGGCTAACTGGTAAAAAGAAAAACCAAACTCTTGTACTTCTCAGCTGGACTTTTGAGGTACTGGGTGGCAAAAAAAAAAAAAACACATAGACACACACACAAACCATTGAGAGAGTGGGAGATCAAAGACAAAACTGATGTAAAAAGATTTGTGTGTAAAGTGGAAACAGTAATTTGTGGACCAGGTCTAGCACAGACTGGGTGTATCGTGGACCGGGGATGAGGACCAGGTGAAGCCTGAGCAGAAGGCACTGCACTGACTTTTGGATGAAGAATATTTATATTAAGTAAAGTTGGCTTAACTGTAAAAATTGTGTTTCATGTACACTCTGGTCGTTACCCTCTACCCTTTCATACTGTATACTGTAACAAACTCCCTTCCTCCACATGCCTTTTTTACAGCCACACTTCTTCAATGCTGTATTATATAAGCTGTGTGTGTGTGTGTGTGTGTGCGCGTGTGTGTGTGGGTGCGTGCGTGTGTGTGTACATACTGGATGCTTGTTATGAATGTGTATGAACTCGTTTGTGAGCCTGTGAGCTTGTGGCTCTCCGTGACCCCTCCCGAGCTTGAACGCCAACAACTCTAATTCTTTTTTCTGTTTGTATGGTGACGTTTATTGCATTAGTGGTTATATGTGGTTTTAGGTGGTGAAATGTATGTGTATGCATTTGTATTAGATTCTTGAAAAGTCAGTCACATAAATGGCATTTTAAATGATTGTTCTTGTGTGTTCCTTAAACTTAATGCACAATTTGACATCATTTTTATAAAAAACAATTAACCCCATTTATAGTAATCCTCATGATTAATGATAATGCATCCTTGCATGATGGAAACAAGGTTGTGCAAGATTGATTTTGTTTATCCACCTTGCACAACCAAGATCAATGTCATTTTTATTCATTAATGACACTGTTTGACACAAAAGGAAAAAAAAATCCATTGTCATTTTTCTGCGTTTTTTCAGGCTCTGTGGTAAAATACATTTTCTAATTAAATTTTCAAACAAAAATAGCCTATTTGTCATAAATGACAGTTATACATCTCCTGCATGGGTCTATTTCTCTATGAAATCATTGTTCTTTGTCACACCTTCTTGACATTTGAGGTATTGAAACACAAAGGATGGGTGGTTTAATTTGCTGATGAGCCAAAGCGTAATAAAATGCCATTAGCGTCCACATATGGCCCTTGGTGTCATTGTTGTAATGAAATCAATCTCACCTCGAATGCCTTGGTGCATTGATTTTTTTTCCCTGCTAAATGAGATTATAAGATGATAAATGTGAACAGCATATAATGCGAAAAGGAAAGGCATGACTTTAAAATGCCTGTGGAAACTGATCAATTGCAGCAGTTTCAGCAAATGGCAGAGGGAAGAAATCAAAGAAAATCTAACAAAAGTGATGCAAATGAGGGACATTAAATGCAGCACAATGGTTGGAGCAGTAAAACAGCACTAAGAGCGAAAATAAATAAATAAATAAAAAACACTTTGTGAGATTTGTTTGAACATCAGTGTAGCCTGGAGAGGACAGAAGTGGATGGAAATGGAAGTAATGAAAATACGCACAGATAAAAGCAAAACATGCAAATAAAAAGGATTTTAAAGCTGTTTTCACCTATTTTGCCTAATTAGACTGGTTTTCTGTTTCATTTTATTTCATTCACAGATCACTTTTATTGCACCTGTTATTAAGAGACAACTGCATCATTCTTACCTAATCTTATTGGCACAGCATAAGCCAGGGTTTGACTTGTTTTGTCAGCAGGTGATTGTGATAAATCTTTTTCAAAGCAGCCATTTTGACATGAAATAGTTGGTAAGCACAGGTGTTAGTAATGACATTAATGAGGGTTCTGTTGTATTCAGGGACAGAGCCTTCATTATCGTGATTAGTAACATCTGTGTTTACCTACAAGCTATTTCATATCAAAATTGCTGCTGCTGGGAAGAAGGTCTCTTGTCAGGTGCCAGCCGTTGCTGTAATGCTCTGAGCTCAGAAATTGCCTGGAATTTTTTAATTTATCAATTTTTATTTTGATGTGTTTACTTGTGGCAGAACATAAAGTATTATAGCAGTTGCAGCCTGCTCATTAAAATCCCTCTCTTGTCATCGATTTAACCCCTAAAAACCCATCTCTGTGTTTCAAAATGACATATTTAGAATGTTTTTTCATGAAAATAATCCTTTCCTGCTAAGGCTGTAGATACAAGTCTTAGTTGTTGCCTCTTCGAGGATGCACAGATGTATGATCTATGCAGCTCGAGCTCACCAGCTCACCTACGACTCTGCTCAAACACTTCAACTAATCCCTTCTTCGCAATGACAAGTTGTAATACTGGAGTGGTTAAGCCATATATGTTGGAACCAGAAGCAGATTTTGAAGAACAATAATGTAAGTGTAACCGCCTGGCAAGTTGAAGTTACCCATGAATCCTCCAAATGTGAGTCTCCGAATTTGAGTCTCTGTGTCTGTCATCTGTACAATGCAGTTTTAAGATGGAAATGCTCAGCCATAGTGGTGACTCCTTATTTCGCTCCTCTAGCATAAAACAAAACGCCATATGGACATGCTCCATCCATCCATTTTTTCTGCTTATTTGAGGTTGGGTCACAATGGCAGCAGGCTAAGCAGGGTATTCAAGATGTCCTGCTTCCCAGCAATATTTTTCAGCTTCTTCTTGGAGATCACAAAGCATTCCCAGGCCAGATGAGAAATGTAATTCTATCATTGAGTTCTGGGTCGAGTTATACCAGTTAAGAAGGTCCAGAAAACCTCTTAAGGTAGGCACCCAGGAGGCAGGTGCCTGAACTATCTCAGCTGGCTGCTTTCAACATGAAAGAGCAGTGACTGTAGTCCCAGCTCCCTCCAGATGTAGGAGCTACTCATCCTAACCCTGCAGTTGGGTCCAGCTACCCTACCAAAGACATCCATTTGGTCTTCTTGTGTCCACAATGTTGACCAACGAAAGGCTAATATTCACATTCACTAGCCACAGAACAATGTAAACATTGATTCAGAGTCATGTTTGTAGCCTCATGGTTATGGTAAGTCCAGTGTTTACGCCATTGTTACCCCAGTAGCGTGCTAAGTGTTGTTGTTGTTATTATTCTGGGTTTGAAATGTAATGAGCAGAGAGCTGAGGTCCTAACAGGACTAGCTGCTCAGTGGCTTGCTATTTGGTTAGTTGTCAACAGTAGGCTAATGCAGTGTTATTGCTGTTTGATTAACCCTATTCAGGATTTTCATGTTGCCATACTTCGAAGGTCTTTCAGGGTCCATTGGACCCCAACAAAGAATATGTGCAAAATATTTGTTGGTATTCATTATAGACTTTTATACAATGTTAAATAAATTTCCTGATAAGTTGACATATTCTTGGTTCCAAATGCATGACAAATGTCCCTCTTTTTATATTTAAAAAAAATCTTCAAAAATAAAAAAACAATACCTGTCACCTAAACCAAATGGCATGGGGTCCAAAAGACCCCAAAAGTCCTGAATAGGATAAAAGTGACTCCGACTCTCCTATGCTTGTTACGAGCTTAGATTGCATATAAAAGATGGCTTTAGCAGTTGTGACATCACATACTGGTTTATGGACCGCTATTGCCAAGCCTTGAGTTTGGAATATGGCTATCACCAGTTTGTTCTTTTAAAACCAGACACAAGAAGCAAATGGTGGATCTGACTGGAAAACTTATGGACACTATGCACGGTGATACAGCAGTGACCTATTAATCAAAAGGTAGCCCTGCTTTCTCGTTTATTTTACTTTACATGGGACTGTAATTTACAACATAGACATCATGCTGTATTCACAAAGTCTTGAATGGTCTGACTGGGACCATAAACTCATTAGGGCAGTATTTACTGAGGTAACAGTTAAAAGGAGATGTAGGGTCATGACATTCTTCAGCGCTAAAACAACTGATCAATGGCTTAACATCAATAATTGTGATATAATAGTTAAGTCATCTACTAAGTAAAATTCAACTCTTTAACCCATGTCAGATTCATGAATATGAACTCCTTAGCTTGTAATTTCATATACTGTAAATTAAATATGTTAGATTTTTGGACTGTCAAAATAGGGTTTTTATTTCACCCAAAGAAATGACAAAAGAAAGTTACAAAAAAAAACCCCACAATACTACATCACCAGCACTGACTCATCAAGCTAACACAGAACTGACCTGAAAAACGTTGAACAAAAGGGGGTATATATATACTGGCTGATCAGACCTGTTACACACAATAGGGGAAGCATAAAACACCTACAACTAAACTAACAACAAAAAACGCAAAGCAGTACAACTGGTCTACCTAATCAAAATCAGAATGAAAAGACAAATCTACAATATATCTAATTACCCAGAAGAAATCAAATGATAAAGTAATATTTAAATCTAACAAACCTGGCCCACCCCTTAAAGTGGCAGACACTTGGTATGGTCTGATTGTCGGCTCTGCATAAAAACCTGCTGCTGGCTTGACGCCACGTTTTGCCGGAAGCCAGCAAGGTGAGGACAGCCACAGAAAACCGGATACTCCATCACAGGTAAAACAAGGAAAAGATTAGTGCAACGTGAAACAATGCTGAATGTACAAAAGTTAACTAAGTGGTCAGAATTTTGTTTGAAATGATAAATTATGTGTGATGTGTTTTTGTATGTACCCGATGAGTAAAGTGGTTACTGGAGCTACCGGCATTCATTATTCACAAAAACAATAACTTAATCAGTAATGACCGTTTAGTTTTCGGGACGAGGTATTTTATTTCTGTGTGCTTAATCTTTTCATTGTCTGTCCAAGCAAACAGCTTCTGTGATGAAGTACAGTATGTTACTTTCTCTGTCCTGTAAATTCCAAGTAAAAAAGGAGCTTCCATTTTTTCCTAGTAGGCCACAATCATCAGGCTAAAGATAGTGTTTAAGATGTTGTGGAGGACTTGTATTCTCTAATTGGTATAGTCCTGTGTGCTGCTTTGATTTTGTAAAGATTCCCCAGCTTTTACTTGTGACTTGATTGGTTTTGGTTGGACAAATTGACAGGAATGTAGCAGTAGCCTAGACTGGACGAAGGCTCTCCAGTCCAGTGCAGCAGGTGTTATGCATTCAGTCTTTCCTGGTTGCCCTCCATCATTTGTCTTGGCTGCTAACAGGGAGAGATTTTCACACCTACCTCGCACTTTTCTGTTTAAGCTTTCCACTCATCTCTTTGCAGTTGTTCTTTCCATCATTGATTCTGCCTTGATGGTCTGTCAAAGGCACACATTAAACCTGGTTTAGATCTAACATAGTAAAGTTTCAAAGAACAGTTGCACAAAGCTGTCAAGTAGGATTTAGTTTAAACTAAAAACGACACAGACCATGCTAGAAATTCAGCTGCGCAGCATCGTTTTAGATTAGGTTTATGACAGAAACAAATCAAGAGATCACAGAGGTCTGCAACAGGTTTTTTCGTTGTTTAATCTCCAGCATTGTTGGCGAATTGCATGTTGAACCACAAGTTTATAGTGAGTATTTTTTGTGGAATGGTCTTACTCTCATTAGATTAATCTAAAAGCAAAACTTAGACACTTTCTCTAGACCTTCAGACAGCAACTTTGACAAAATCAGACCTGGGCAGACAGTGCTTTTAAATTCTGAATGAAGGATTTGAAAACTGAAGCTGCCAGTTATTTCAATTCAAGAAAGGGGAATCCCATCCTTTAAACATACAGACCAGAGATAAATCTATCTTTTTTGTATATAGTCTTTAGTATATAACTTGTAATTTTTTAGGATGGAATGATAGAAATGTATGCCTCTTTGTCACAAACAAACAACTGTTCATGTTGGTTCTTTAACAAATATAGGTCTTCTGGAAATATTGTCGGATCTGTTCGGTCAAAAAATACATACAGCTAATATTTGGTTAAATTTCCTTTGGCCATTTTTGCCTTTACTAGATGCTTTTGGTTGCCGTCCACAAGCTTCCTGCAAGTTTTGGGTTGGACCTTTGACCACTTCTTCTGACAAAATTTGTGCAGTTCAACAAAATTTGTTGGCTTTCAGACAGACTTGTTTTTGTATCACAGTTGCCAGGTTCTTGATGGGTTTAAGGAAGACCAGAAGACTTTGGGAAGACCAATTGAAAATCTTACTTGTAGTCTGATTTCGTGCATGTTCTCTCTGTGTAGCGTGGGTTCTCTCCGGGTTCTCCAGCTTCCTCCCATAGTCCAAAAACATATTGAGGTTAATTGGTGATTCTAAATTGTCCGTAGGTGTGAATGTGAGTGTGCTTGGTTGTCTGTCTCTAAGTGTAGTCTTGTGATAGACTGGTGACCTGTCCAGGGTGTCCCCTGCCTTTGCCCTAAGTCAGCTGGGATAGACTCCAGCCCCCCACGACCCTAGTGAGGATTAAGCGTTGTATAAATAATGGATGGATGGATAGTCAGGTTTAGACATTTTTAATACCACTTTTGATGAAAGTGTGGATCATTGTCTTGTTGGAACACCCAACTGCATCTAAGAACCAACCTTCTGGCTGATGACTTTAGATTTTCCTGAAGAATGTGGAGATGATCCTGGTTAATTATTCCATTTACTTTGTATTATGCACAAGTTCCACTGGCACCAAAAACAGCCCCAGAGCAGAATACTATCACCACCATGTTTGGTGTTCTTTGGGATTAAAGGGCCTTTCCTTCTCTTCCCCACACATATTTCTGGTCATTGTGGCCAACCTGCTGATTTCTTTTGTTTCATCTGACCACAGAACTTTCCTGCAAAAGGCCTTTTTCTTTGTCCCTCTGATCACCAAGAAACTTCAGTCGAGCTTTAAAGTGCTGTAAGGGCTTCCTTTTTGCACAGCAGCCTCAGTTCGTGGTGATGTAAAACACACTTGACTGTAGACACAGACACCTGTGTTCTAACAGCTTCTAATTCATTGCAGATCTGCTTTTTGCTGATTCCTGATTGACTCTTGACCATCCTGACCAATTATCTCTCAGCAGCAGGTGACCCAACTGTGCCATGCACTTTATACTTATAAACAATTGTTTTCACAGCTGATTTTGGGATCTGTAGCTGCTCTGAAATGCTCTAGATACATTTCCTGACTTGTTCATTAAGTGATTTGTTTTTTAAGATCTGTACTGATCTCCTTAGGCTTTCCCATTGTAGTAGTTGTGGCTTAGTCTGAGTGTATCAAATGGGCTTATTTAAATTGGCTCAGAAGTCAGTCATTAGTGGTTAAAGGAGTAATTGGAAAGTAAAGTTTGCCATGATATACATGGCCTTTACAAGTGTACTAGTATTTAAACTTTTGTTCACTTCTGTATGTAATAACATAGTAGACTGTATGTACTGTACATTCATCAAATTTAATTTCTCAGGGGTTGTATTTATATATTTGTTTACATCCTACCATTTATTACACCCTTTAAAACTGACTGACGCCTCTCAAAGAGTCTACACAACAGAACATGTGATCACAATTTTCCTAACAAGCTTATTAAGAAACACGCTTTAACACTTTGGGAATGAATGGATACTTGTTAAGCTCAAGGTGAACCGAACTACGACCAGCTGACTTCTTTTAGTATACCTGCCTCATTACAATATACTGGAGCTCATTACAGTCACCTCAAATAAAAGAGAAATATGCAGCTTTGTTTCCTGTGCTCTATACGCCAAAGGCAATCGAGAATAATCACAAAACTGTAACCTAGTGGTGTGAAGTGAGCTTTAGCCAAACATGCCGTACAGAGTTCAGCTCTCCTGTCTCACAAAGACATTGTTTAAGATTTTTCAGAAGCTAACAAACTTTTATGTATGTCTTCTATATGGTTGTTTTTATTTAATAGGTAGTTTTAGGTTTTTTGAGGATTAAAATAAGTTTTTGCAGGTTTTGAAATTAAGCTTATTATACAGTGCAAAACTGACCTCAAGTGTATAAAATTGAAAAAGTAAATGATAGATGATGACTTAAGCTTAGTTTGTGTCTTGTGTTTTTCTTGAGAAACACAGATTTAACAGACAGCAGTCATTTAGTTCACCACATGAGGGCAGTAGCGTTCCTACTGCTCCATCCTGCTTGTAAATCTACATTTTCCTCGAGACGGGGCTTTTGAATAGACTTTGTGTGTGTTCGTGGGATGAGAATTTCAGCGAACATTTCTTTATTATAAATGTAGGTATGCACAGGTGTCGTAATATTTAAAGATTCAGAGATTAAAATGTTGAAATAAATAATTTGTCCCAAAATACTATCTTTATGTTACATTGTGCCTTCTCTGTTAACATTAGCTCCAATACAAAAACCCTCAAGAGGCCTGAATTTTCTTTAATCCTACAAACTCCCAGGTGTTGACTGAAGCAAATTAAACCTGACTATGAAGCCGGGCCCTCAAATTAAAACGGTGTGGTAATTTGGACACATTTAGTTTGACCTGCTGATCACTAAGTACCAGTAGCAGTCTGTGTGCCGCCTCCCCTCTCCTTCCCTGTCATTTGAAGTGCTCAGATTGTTTCAGGATCTCTTTAACAGCTGCTAAGTGTTACAGGTGATTAGCATGAGCAGCTCCTGATTCTGGAGGTCTACTCGCTCAGGTCACATCATTGCATGTTAACGCAGCCCTCGGACCTGGTGGCAACCCAGCAGACAGCACACTGTTATGACATATACTTGTACTTATTCTTATTGTGACAGTTATTTTGTAATACTGCTGCCATTCTGCCTCTGGGGTGACACAGCTTGATTCACATTTGGACCCATGAAATCAAACTAAAAGCAGCTGAAACTAAAAAATCTGGCAAAAGTCAAACAGATGCAAACATTAAACACAATAAAGACTGCTTTCATTTTAAGAAAGAATACCAAAAGAAACCGTTTACTTTGCTTTGAATTTGTGATATGAATTGACAGTTTGCGGTAAGGCTCCTTTCAGCACGTCTTTGATTATTTTCCATCTTAATTGCGGCTGCCAGTATATCCTTGCAAAAGCTTTTGGATTCTCTCTGTAGTAACAAACCTTAACAGAAGGACAAACACTGAAAAAACATGCATATGAGAATGCTCTTTTGTTCTCAATATGTTATGCGTTACCGAGGTTGGATCTGTAGTCTTCCTGCTGCTGTTAGAGGAGCTAGTGGAGAGGCCCTTAAAATAAAGTTTTATTTATTTTTTAGTATAGGCTCATCAAAGGATTGATGTTGTAGTATTTACCTCTTTGCTCCAGTGTAGTCTTGTACCACCACATCTCTTCTTTCCTCATAAAAATTCCTACCAGGAAAGAAAGAAGGAGATGGGGGAGAAGTGGGGCTGAGGGGTTCCATGTTCAGTTTGTTTTAGCCCTCTGTTTGGAGAGGAAACTTTCATTGCTTGATGATTTATGGGTGGTTAGCCTCCCAGGGGAATTAGAGAGTCCTTTTTCCTGCATGTAATAACCCACCCTCCAACATAAAACTTAGGTTACTCCTCTGTGTTGTGTTTATCCAGTGTGAAAGGTGTTAGGTCCGGTGGGGAGTCGGAGCGCCCGGAGAAGCCCCCCAAGGACCGTTCAGCACAAACCATACCAGGTGCAGATGATTCACATCTGCTGCAGCAAGACCACAAAACCTATTATGAAAATGTGAGAATGTAGAAAATACACTCGACAACACGGTTTGATATACGGGACAAACAATACAACAAATAATGCTGCAGCTCAGTGTGACAGCCTTCTTGTTGTGGTACAAAGTGTTTAAATTGTCCCACAGACTCAGTGTCTTTGGACTCAACCAGGCAGCCTTTATGACGCACAGTGTGGTGCCCATGGCCCAAAATGAAACGGGAAGTGAGCTGGAAGGAGAGGATATTAGTCTATTGGGATGTGTTGTTTCTCAGGCCAAGCATCACCACTGTCTTGAGAGATCTCTTGTGCCGTGTGACTCACTTGTGGAGCATGTGTTTTCAGTCCGCAGAACTTGAATTCAGCTGATGACTACAAATAGATGGTCCAAGCTATCCCATGTGAAAAGACCACAAAGCGCTTGATAGTTACAAAGGAGAAGAGCCATTTTACGTGGTCAAGCCGTGAGCCGAGTGATAGTGACTGATTGAGGCCACTTCATTTTTCCCTCATAAGTTATCTCTGTTTTTCCTCACTTTCTCAGTTCACCCTGTGTTTCTGTGTTGCAAAGTTTCCACGCAGCTGGAGGCTAATGCGGCGCTTAGCTGCTCGTTGCACACTCGCCCTGTGGCCTTCGCTGTCAAGCCGTCATCTCGGCCTGTCAATCAGTTGCAGGGTGACACGGTGCACAGGAGTCCGAGAGGTCAACTGTTGTGTATGTCTGACCTTTTGAGCTCTGCGGCAGGAGGGCTGCATGTGCAAATGCACCGAACAAGACCGGACTTGAGTGTGCAGTAAATCAGAGAGGTGCTTTACCGTCCTCATATTCGCAAGATTCGTAATTGGAAGCATATTGCCAAGAGTAGACACAAAAGGCTGCTCTGGAGCAAAGAGGTTGAGGGGTTAAAAACACAGGCTGATAACAAACGTGAAGGGTGTTACGATGGAATCAGCAGACGGGCTCTCAGCGAGTTGACTCTTGGGCTGCACACAGGCGTAGTAAAAAGCTACGGGAATCAACAGAGTGAGTCATTTCATTGCTTCAGCATGCCAGCTCAAAGTTAAAACATGCTGTATTGGTCATATTATTTATGTTCTACCACATGTATCTAGTAAATAAAAAAAGCTGCCTTTTTATAAATGTAACCAGGCCGGTCTTAAATGTAATGCTTCTGCAAATATGCGCTTTTATATTTCACTATTACTTTAACAACGCTGCGTCTCTACAACAATACATGAGTGCTGATTTAACCCACTAACCCAGTGGTTTCCAACCATGCTGTTCACCTCTTTTAGCCGCTCAAACCTACACCCATGTGCCAGTACCACTTTAAATCCTTTCCCTCTCTGTTTATGTTAGTATGTCAAAAAGCCACACTAGACATTTCCACACTGTAATAAACTGTTTTATTAGTGGGAGTCAGTGAATGATGGGAGCCGTTGTGAGGTTGTCTCCATGGTTACAGACCACAGAGATGTCTGTCAGGCAGCTGGCAGGCTATTGGCTGTTTGCTGGCCACTGTCAGCTGATGGGGAAAATGGAGGAAAGGCCGGAGACCGACTGCAGATTTACAAAGCGAGCGAACACTTTCTCCAACATGGGAAGAGTCTCACTCTGAAAGTCTCACCTGGAGCTTGATTAAAAGTTTTATGTCTTTGAGGTCTATTTTTACACAGTGTTAATAGCAGAAGTGCCTTTTTATTTTAAACCAGTGGTTTTATGTAATCATGCTGACCAATTAGTTGTAGACACAATAACACAAATAAACCTTGATACAAGGTATAAATAGAACTTTATTCATCCTCTTGATTTTTAACCCTCTAAATGATAAAGTACAGCTAAAGCATTACAGCAGTGCTCAGATTATGGCTTCACAAAGATTTCATGTACTGCTGAATGCAAAGAAGTGATGATGGACTGGTTGTGCTGCATTTCTACTTAAAAATATGAGAGTGCTGAGGAAAAGTCGCAGTAAAGACTGATTCTGCCAGTTTCAAGATAAGTACAGGATATATCCTATGGTACTTCATTAAAATGTGACTTTTGATCAGCTTTATTGACAAATAGTGTAGTTTCCTAGTGGCCTGACAGAATGTTTCCAAGGTGTTAAGCAACTTCATTTCAAATACTCAGTCCTGAGCACACCTGAATACTAAAAGATGAGGGAGAAGAGCACTTAGTCGAAGAACTTTGTCCCCCCGTGTTCTTCTTTTTGAAAACAAGCCAACTAGTAACAACACACACATTTTGATAGCATATGACCACTGTACTTACAAACTTACAACACTACAGATGTCCTCAAATGTATGAGCATTAGAAGAGATGAAACTGATCTCCTTGATAGTGAAGTTGTAGATAAGATAATAGACTGGCCCACAGCCAGAGATACCATTAGAAGGACTTCAGCAAAGGAACGTACCCATGCTCGTCTCTGAGTAAAGCTCCACTCTGATGTCACGCCTCAGCCATGTGGCCTCCTACACTTACCTCCTGCTGCAAACACAATGACCTGTCAGGTTTTGCGATCTTGTGTGTGGACATGGCACACTTTAGATTTCATTTATTTATGATTGTTGTGCTTCACTTTTTCACTCTAGACAGCACTGTTCTGTCTCTTGATCGGGCTGTTTCTCAGTTTCCCTCCTTTTACTTTGCAGATCCTTCTTAAAAACAGATGTCACTACTTTCAGATCAGTAATTTTTCATGCTCTAAATGTGAGCTGTTTACTGGCATTCTCTGCTTGTAATGAGGGACGTTTTACTGGACAAAGTGATGTATGCCTGGTTCCTTCCTCTTCAGCTTCCTGCTCCTCTGCATATAGCCTTGCTGAGGGGCTGTAGGGCTGACTTATAGCCACCACAGGAGACTGCTCCTCCTCGTATGTCCCTTAGGACAGAATCAATATATCAAGCGTCCGCTGGCTCTTCTGATTTACGATAACATGTCACTTGAAGTTATTTGAGTGAGGTGGACTTCGGTTTCATTGCAGCCTGTGTGAATTCACATGTCTGAGTCTGTTAGAAGTGAGGTTTTTTTTCTTTTTACTGGTCAGCTTGTCATTTTGTGTTGGCTCCGGTCCTTTTACACTTCATAGTGCTCTCTTCATTGGTCCAAAAGTGCGTGGAGAAATTTGATTTACAGTGCAATCAGCAGCTTTCTTTTCAAACCAAAGGATCATTTAACAGTGTAAGCCAAAGTGCCAGCGTTAAAATATGACCCATAAGAAATTTTTGCTGAAAGCTGATATAAGCACTGATTTACAGCCTTGGCCTTGCTAACGATGGCCTTTAATGAGCAGCTCAAGCATCTACTTGTTTATGGAGCAGACTGATTGACAGGTCAACTGATGGAAAAATAAAGTGGCGAATGAGGAATTGGATCTGTCCCCTCTTTGCCATATCAGCAGAGCCCTAATGTAGTGGGGTGAACTTTGAAGTGCCCTAATGGTCTTCATGGTCCCTTAACCATGCAGGCTTCTATTAGGGGTGTCAGTGGAGCCTGGCTGGAGCAGCGTGACCCATTAGGTTTAATGAGTGCTGCTCAGGGCACAGTGGGCTGCTCTTCTTCCTCTCTGTAAGTGTTTATTTATCTCATCTAGCTAGGTTTCAGACAGACAGGCGGTTCAGAGTTGGGGAGGAATGCCCCTTTAACTTGGGGTCCATGAGGTATCATTTTATCAGAAATGTGACCACCTAACGATGTCCGCATCAGAAAGATGGTCTCACCGGGGTCAACTAAAACTTTTAGGTCATTCAGTGTGATGTAATGATTAACGTTCAGTTAGTAAAGGAAAAGTCTGGTGATATTCGGTACTTTTGTTACTATGAAAATTTCCAAAGAAGTCCAACACCAATATGGAATTTATCCTAACAAATATTGTCTCTGTAGCTAGAACCTGCCACAGCTTATTCTTCTGAGCCGTAGACTTCCACTCTCCTAAAGCTGTAATTAAAAACATGTCAGAACCACACTGATACTCTGCCATTTTAGGAAATTATTAAATATTTTTTTGGTAAAGTATCTATTTGTGTACGTTTCAAGTAGTGGGCCTTGAGCTGAGTTTCACAGAAAAACCAGCGAAGTCAGAAAGTATTGAAAGACAGACCAACAAATTATTGGTTTTTGTTTTAAATTTGATTTTTTTTGACAAATAGATAATATTGCCAGTGCAGTGTGAGCCAGTCATTGAAAGTGTACTATAAAACTTTGCAGAGCGGTATTAAATAGAATACTTTTTTTACCATTATTTGGAGCAGTCTCTGATAGTATTGAACGTGACGTACAAGCTTGCCCTGATGCAGGTCCTCCTCTACCCTTGATGATCTCCAGTTCCTCTTCTAGAGCTGGAGGCTTTAGTGGGTGACAACAGGCTTCTCTTGAGTTTTGCTGTTCTCATGCGATCAGAGTGCTCCAGTTAAACTCTTGCGCAACTGCGGAAAAGTCGGCAATTGTTGCTGGAAGCAAACAGAAATGGGTGAGCATTTTTTTGCAGGGCAAAGACCGCAGCGATGGCAATGATGTGAATTGGCACAGGTTTCCTTTTTTTCCTGGCCATGCCTTCCTTTTGTCTTAAATGAAACTTGTCCTAAGCAGTTGTGCTTTCTGTGGAAGATCTTCAAAATAAAGGGTGGATTGATTACAGACATAGATCTTATTGTGCAGGAGAGACATTTTTGAAGCGCTTATAAAAATGTTTTTCTGTAGTCTGTTTTGTTGCATGATTGAGCTTGTATTGCAAAAACAAAGAACATCTGTGTGAAACGATGTTGTATACTGCATTACATCTGAGCTCTCTCTCTCGTCCCAGCTGCAGCTAGATTGTTAGCCTAAGACCACCTGAAGGTATTTAAGGCGCATTTAAACTATTAGGCTTAACTTTGGGCCTAATGGCTTGGGCTGAGCATCCCATCTGGAAGCTGCTGATGCGAGAAAAAGAACGGGATCACATGTCAACCACCCTCGACCGTGCACGCATGCACACACACACACACGCACACACACACACACACACACACACACACACACACACTTATCGGGAGTCAGTGGTAATTTAAATGTTTTTGTAGTCTTTTGTAGCTTTGCATTTTGATTGAATTAAGCTCTGTCATTGCACATCAGCGTGTAATATCTCTCCATGTTCACTTGTTTATTTTGCGGTTTAACAGTAGGCATAGACTGTATGTAAAGTTTGTAGGTCCCCATTTTTTTCTTTTTTTATTTATTTCTTTTTTATTATTGTTTTTCTTTTAATACAAATACTGATGGCTATATCAACAACATCTTTAGTTCTTATTAACTCAAGAAACACTCAAGTGTTTGGAATGTGTTTTTTTTTTTTTAAATGAACACCAATCTGACATCTGTCTGTTTTAACAGGAAGCTACAGTGCGCATCCCTTAGCTTGGGCCAGCACAAAGCCTGGAACGAGAGAGAAATGGCTTGTCTGGCTCTGTCTAAAACCCAGCTACCAATGCCTCTTAAACTTACCACTCAACACCTTATATTCTTTCCTTCTGAGGTGTGAAAATGACACATTTTGGTTTTACAAGGGTTTAATGTGCCCACTGTTTCTTTACCAGAAGCAATAACTTCCTAGGCTATGTCAGAAAACATTTGCTATCTACTATATTTACACTGTTTTATTTGACTGTCAAAATGTAAAATTTGAGAATTATCAGTAAACAAATGCGGTGGTGTTCATGGCACGTACATTGCTGTCTGTTAACAATCCCAGAATGACACTACACCTGTTAAAGATAAGACAAAATGACAACTCATAAGTGTCAGAAACACAAATTGAATCTTTAGTATGCAGAGCATTAATACATATCAGTTATGTAGGAAGTATACCAGGGGTGGGAAATCCTGGTCCTCGAGGGCCACAATCCAGCTCATCATCAAGCTCTGCAGAAGCCTGATAACGATCCTGATCATTTGAATCAGGAGTGTTGGAAGAGGGAAACATCTAAAACATGCAGGATTTTGGCCCTCGAGGACCAGGATTGCCCACCCCTGAAGTATACGGTCCACCTCACGGTACTGTGTGGGTGGGGTTTAATGCAGTGACCAGGAAACAAAACCAAACAAACCAGAAACTGTTCAGATTTTGATCTGAATTGTTCTAATTTAGTATGCAGCTGTACACTTTTTTTTTTTTTTTCCCAGCCTGCACCCTGCCCAGTTCAAACCAGGAAGAAGAAGACAAAGACATGTTAATAACTATCTATTTCAGCTTTGGCTATAAATAGTCTGATCATGCAGGACCCCATTAGTTAGTGTTAGAAACTGATCAACGAGGCAGTTTTTAGGCCCTTTAAAGAAGAAACTATTTGCACTCATTTAACCATTGGAGATCCATTTATTTCAAAATCACTTCAAAACCATCTTCAACAGAAACGGCAAGTTACTTCTGTACAAACAAATGTCCAGCACCTTGGGTAGACCTCAGTGATGCTGTTCATGGTGCTAAATATGGACGGTCTTAGGAGACAGTTTTCAACTGCTGGGACAAAGAGTAAAGCAACCTCTGGCTTTAGAAAAGAGACCACTGTCAAAAATATTTTTAAAAAACACTTCTCCAACACCGTAAGTGCAATAACTTATTGCATTGGCACAATCAGAAATAGAAATACTTGATTAATATACAAAAAGCTGCTTAAAGCCATTTAAAAAAAATTAGAAAGCAGTTTCATCCTTGGGAAAAGTCCAGAGCTCCTCTTCAGAATAACACACAGAACAAAACTTTACATTTCTTGGCAATGTTACTGTAATACATCATTGGTTTATCTCTGGAGGTCCATTATTTGACAAAGAAGCAAAACAAATGTACAAGCAAAAGAACAATATCATTCATATTGCTCACATTCACACAATACGACATTATAAACATGAATTTCAATTGCTTATTTCAGTAGTATCAACATGGACGGAGCTGCAGAGGAGTGGAGCACTGAGAGAGGACCAGCGGCACACAGTCAACCTGCATCATACATGAAGTCGTACATTAGTTTACTTTGGCCACATCCTACTTTTATCTTTACCCTTTGATGGTGATGTTTTAGATCTGTGGTCATTTTTTAAGGCTTTCATTGACATTTGTTTGAGTACATCCAGAAAACCTCTCTGTGTAAAATATAGAAACGGCTTAAGTGTCAAAGTGATCATCCTGTTGTCACCTAGTGCACTCAGTGTTGTTGGGAAAAGGCTTCATTTGTACCATCTATATTCTGACTGAATGCACTTGCAGTGTTAGTAGAGATTATTAAATGGTCTTTTCTTTACACATAATGAAAAAAATGTGAATTTTTTTAACTGCAGTTTAAAAGAAAAGTTTTATTGATACTGAACTGTCAAATAGAACTGCAGTAATGGGTCAACAGAAAACTAATCAACAACTTCCATATATTTATAAGCAGTTAATTGTGAAGTCGCTTTTTCAGGCAAAAATGCCAGAAGCACTTTTAAATTTACTACTTTTCTTTTTCTTTCATTATAATAAACATTTCTTTGGGTTTTGGGCAACAAGATATTTAAAGACGTCATGTTGGATTTTCCTGCCATCATCCACACAGGGGAAAGAAAACGGATATGTAGCCCAGAAGGCGTCATAGAAAGATCAGCCAAAAGACTAATGAAGCCTGTCTCTAGCCCCAGCCTGGAGCCCAGCTCTGGTGACAAGCCTTTCCCGGCGGGGTAACACACACAGATACCCCTGCAATCACTGGACATGCTCACCACATTCCTGCAGTCCAGCTCTAATGTCATCACATTACCCAAACATTACAGAACGCTGTTCAGGACGATTAGGGCCACTGATTTGGCCTGCAGTCTCTGGCATGTGACGGATTCTGTGTGCAAGCTACCAATCCAAGACTCATCTCTGCTGAGCCCACGTCTAACGATGTATTGATTATTTCGGCATGTGTTGCAGTTTGTCCTCAGCATAGGCGCCGTGATGCGTGGTGCTCGCAGGGCAGGACGGCTCACTTTGATGGTAATTAAGTGTGTCTAGTCCTGTTGGTTGCTGATTGAAGCTGGCGTGGTAAGTCGGTGTTGAAGTTTGCTGCTGTGCATTGCTGCGCCTTGTCTGCCAGTGGAGACACTGTTTCCTGTAACCTGAGGCCTGAGCCTAGTAGGGGAACCTGTGGAGGCAGCCCTGCGAGAGGAAATGACAAGTTGGTTTGAAATTGCTGCCAATCTAAAACTTGCCCTCCACCCACACTAAACTGGCAGGCCATATCTGCTCTCGCTCAATTAGACACTGTTCACTTGTTGCATTAAACCTCTGTCCTTCGCTGGGACATAAACGACTCACAACAGGCTCAGACAAAGTTAGTCTTTTCTCTTTAGAATTGTAGTTTGCAATAGAAAGAGAAAGGAGAGAAGAAAAAAAAACTTTCAGCGCTTAGTTTGCATCTGAGATTTCTCCCATTGAGTGGACTTGGTTTTAAAAAGCTTTTAAAATGCAAACATTGTTCAGAAATATACTTATTTATACAGTATGAGAGATGAGTCTAAAGTGGCAGTCGCATAAATGATGTGAGTGTGGCAGGATGGGTGGTATATAGAGAGTGATGAAGGAAACAAATAGTGTGAACCAAGCTCAGTTGTGTAAATGAGGATACTGTGTGATTTGGCTGGGTTTGGCACTGAATTCATATATTCTGTAAAGATGTTTTGTAAACCGTGTTTGTGTTTGCTTATTTTACTGAAACCTTTCATCAGTATGAATGTTACCCAGTTTATTGCGATGTAAACCCCACGTTTTAATGAGACCTGAGCGATCAAGGAATCAAGGATGAACATCTAGTAACATCCTCATCTGAGTCACACCTCTCTCACTTTCAGCATCTGCTGATTGTCATAGTCACAGTTATCTTGGTTGCGTTGGCCGCTGTAATGGCCTCTGTTATCTCCACAGTCTCTCCCTGTTCATTTGACCTGCGTTATCATTAGTGCTCTCAAGAAAACCCCCTCCTCCCCCACAGTGCTTGCTGATGGCTGCTCCAGAATGGGGGCCGCCATGTGGGGGCAGGGTGGAACCGGGCCGGGGCATCATGTAGCCCAGGAGATGGCTGCACTGTGTTCCTTGGCCTTCATACGCAGCGCAGCTATACTGGAGGACTTGCGGTCTGGATCAACATTGAGATCGTAGCCATTGATTCCACCGCCAATCCCAGCACCTCCAAACAGGCTCCCCATATGTGTCTGTCCCATGTGGCTGCTCCCAGGGCTGGGCACACCCAGGAAATCAGAGACGCCTCCGGGACCATGAGGGTGAGGAGGCATGCAGGAGGCAACGGAGTCACAGGGAACGACGCAGCCAGGCACCGGAGACGCTCCACTGCTGCTCCCAATCCACGAAGGGTTCTGGATCTGCAGAAGAAGAGCATGAATCATGGAGTAAAGTGACTATAAAAGACATTTAATAAAAACAGTGCATCAAGTGAGGACATGAAAACAATATGACCATGTGAAAGGGTTTGCTAGTAGTAATTAACCTACAGAAAATCATCCTTCATATCTCCTTCTCCCCTTGGCTTTATGGAGCTCTGTAAGGAGTTTCAGCTCTCTTGTTTGGCTCTTTGGCCTGCAACGTTTCTGTTTTGGTTCACCCTCCATGCCCTCAAAGCAGTGTTTTCAGCCACAGTACGCTGCTGTTTGCAGAGGAAAAGCCCTAAAAGCCCACTGTACACTACTTTCTTAGCAGCAATTGGCAGTCGGACACAGCCAGAGACTTGTGCAGTTGGATTAGCAACTAATGAGCCAGATATTTTCCTCAAGAGCTGGCACCAAAAACAGAGCTAAAAGAGATGGATCTTAGACTTTCATTCATCAGGTGGCCAGAAACATGACTCAGAATAAATGATAATGTTGCCCTGTAACTTCTGGATGTGCAAATAAGCAACTGTTGGCTAACAAATTAGCCATATCAGCCTCAAAGGTGATGCAAAGGTTGTGTTCACAACATATTTTCGCTGCCCCCATGTGGCCCATCAACATCAGTTATTGCAGGTTTATGAGAAGTCTTTTTTGCTGTTTGATCATTTTCACACTTCATAGCTATATATGAGTCTGATATCTCAGATCAGGAGTACCTGTGCATAGTTCTCGGGCCGAGTGAGCAGAGGCAGCTCGTATGCAGTAGAGAAGTGCGTGCGGACCTGCTGCATCTGGCCAAAACGCTCTCTCTTCCTCCACTTGGCTCTGCGATTCTGGAACCACACCTGCAAAGCAAACAGTCCATCAGGAGAAATACCCTTATAATACGGAGCAGCCCCTAACAGACAAAACCTGAATATCATTCTTAGACATAGCCATCAAAGCTCTCATATTGTGTGCAACCCGGAGCACTTTTTTTTTTTTTTGCAGAAAACTGGGCCGTCCTCTTCCTCAGCAAGACTAAGTTAAACTGAACCGCATAAATTGAAGATAGTGAAGCAAATAAATTCTGCTGCACATGAAAGTCCAGGCCCCAGTTTTAAGACTTGACGTGTCTTTAAAGTGCCGTCCACATTGAGCTATTGATGTGAAAATGGTGAGTCTCCCCTGGTGCTGCATGTTTCAGCTCCTCCCTTTGATACACAGGCGTCTGCCTCCCTTCAGGCTGCCAGCGTCGACAGATCCACATCTGGGCCTGTAGCTGTTCATAAATCACTCTGAGAAAGGTGTGCTCTCTCCCACATGTCAGCACAGTGGGATACAGTGGGGAATCCCTCTGTATAATCCATGAAACAAATGTTGAACTTTTGACCATGAACATACAGAGTTTGAATGTATATACATATATTTCCATTTTGGGGTTTATTAGGCATTGTTTGTAGCATGTGAAGTCACTTTTTCTGGGTGAAGTTTCTTTAGATTGACAGACATGCTACGTTTTAGAAAGGGTGTGTTTTCAGTGACCTGCTGACAGACCAAGTGCAGGCTACTTAGCTCACTTCTGCTTAAGGCACTGGGGAAAGCATCAATGAAGGGTGGATAGGGTTGTGAAAGAAAGCGTGCTGTGAGCACAAAATATGGCAGCCTGCGAGGAATCCAGGAGAATATTTTTAGCTGAAACCTTAGAATTCATGTCAGTGATGTGTAATTTATTTATCCAGGACATTTTATGTAAGCAGTGCATGCGTGTGGATCACAATTATTGATATTTCTGTCTTCTCTATACACACGCGTCCACTGTTGTCCTGATAGAAGAATCCCATGTCAGACTCTTCCTGAGGTTTCTACCTTATTTAGGGATAAGAGATGTGCAAATATGTACTATGTAATTTTGTGTTGTATAAAAATTTTTGACTTGACTTGTTGCTAATACAGGCTGCAAGGTGGCACAGTTGGTAGCACTGTTGCCTCGCAGCAAGAAGGTTGCTGGTTCATATCCCGGTGGGGGCACCGGGATCTTTCTGCGTGTTTGCATGTTCTCCCCGTGCAGTGTGGGTTCTCTCTGGGTTCTCCGGCTTCCTCCCACAAGTCCAGAAACATGTTGAGGTTAATTGGTGATTCTAAATTGTCTGTAGGTAGCTGAGTGTGTTTGTCTGTCTCTAAGTGTGGCCCTGTGATAGACTGGTGACCTGTCCAGGGTGTCCCCTGTCTTCGCCCTAAGTCGGCTGGGATGGGTTCCAGCCCCCCCCCACCACGACCCTAGTGAGGATTAAGCGGTGTATAGATAATGGATGGATGTCGCTAATACACATTTCTTTATATGAGCCATTTCTCTTCAGTTCTATGTTCAGTGTTTTTGCCTCTGCATCAATTAATCAATCCATCCAGAGTTCGTAGAAAAATGTTAAGCAATTCTTAAGTAAGTAAGATAAAAGTAAGTTTCAAGCAAACATACCGAACACCCATGGTTCCACCTACTCAAACATGATAATTTGCAGCTTTTGCCTTGTTTTGATTATAGTTGATGACTTGGGTGTTGGGCTGTTTTTGACAGTGTGGCAAAACAAGATATTTGGAAAACGTGTAAATTGCATTTTCCAGTGTTTTCTGATGTTTTTTTAGGACAAATATTGTGATGATTACTTGTTATCCGAGCACACTCTGTTGTCCAGATGGAGCCTGTGCAACCTTCATTTCATGTGAATTAAAGTCAGACCAAAAGTGGTATCTAGTTAAGGAAAATTAAATCAAAGTGTGAAGAAAACCCATTGTCTAACAATCCTTTTTTCTTTACAGAAACAACAGATTGAGATAGTACTGATCATAGCAAGATTTTTAGCTTTTAAATACTTATTGCATCCGTTTCATAAAATGTAAGTCAGAGGTAGGTCCCTCATTTGTTTCTTTACATTTTCCTAACCATGCTTTTCTGCGGTTCTTTAAAATAACAAGTTGTGACTTTTGTTCATCTTTTTTTGCTGCAGAATTTTCTCACATCATGCAAGAGAATACAAAAAGTAGAAGGAGTCTCCACATGTTTATCTGTGTCTATTTGTTGGTTGTCTGAATCTTATCCTCCCAAGAGAGAAGGGGGAAACTTCTTCAAAGAGAAAAGAAAGAGCGATCCCGCTTCGACACAGGGGTTTGAACTTGGATTGTGGGTTGATTCCCAGCCCAATCAGCTTGTGGTTTTCACAGTCCCTGACATGCAATTTCCCCTCAGTCATCCTCTTTAAATCCCCCCTCTTGTCTCTCACTCTCACCATTTCTCTCAGTCAAGATAAACACAGTGAAGTTCAGTGACACAATCGAGCAGTGTCGCACCAAGATGTGAATTTGCAGAGTGTGCAGAATACAATAACCCCATACTGATTTCCATTCTGTTTTTCTTATGAGGCAGGAGTGGATTTTTCTCCAATGAGATAAGACCAGCTGCGAGCATCCTGACCTGCTCTCAAATCTATCATTTCTTGAGATGCTTTAAAACCACTCAGTGATTCATTTTCAAAGAGAGGACCATATATGGTACATGTCGATGCTGTCCGTATTTTTGCGAGAGGCTGACGTAAAGAAATGTCGTCTGACTCCGACATTCCTCGGGTCAGCTGGTGAGATTAGAGGACAGCGCACGCTTGCAAAGTGGTAAGCTGATATCTGAGGTTGTTGCTGAACTCCAATGTCAAGGTGAAGGGTTGTTGGCCTTTGAATTATATCATGTGTTTGGAGGGAGGCTCTGAGTCTGTGTTATGCTCCCCCTGAGGATTTAGGGTCTATTATTGTTTAGGGTTTGCCATGTCTTTCCTTTGGTGGCTCTTTGGTTACTCAAAAGCTCATAACATCACAGGTTTCCAAACATAAGCCGCGACACAAAGGGCCCTGATCAGATTGATGTTGTAGCTCTAGTCTCTGATGTGTTATGGTGTTATTTTATTTGTCAGAGGTTAGTGTATTCTCAGCTTGTGCCTCTTGTGTGATACCTTTAAATTCATAGAACTATGTGTGCAATTTTCCTAAAAATATCTACATATGCTTTGAACAACCAATTATCTGACAAGACTTGCTGCTGTTCTGAACATATGTCAGACACTTTAAAGACCCAGTGTGGGTAAAGTCTCTGCACGACTTTAAAAAAAAGTTCCTAACTTTTTCTTTTCCATGTTGTGCCTCCTTTCCCTTAGCCAAACAAATGCGAAAGCTGAAATTTATTAAATATTTATTTGCTCAATTTGTACGACATGAACCAAAATGTATAATTTTATTAGCAGTTACCTGGATCAGGAAATGTATTTACAACATCAGTGAGATGTTTATAAGACGAAATACTGTCACGATAAGTGGTGTTGAATGGCCTTCTGGGTTTGGGGCTTGGGTCGATATCAAAAGTATTTCAAAACTCCTTTCAAATAAAAAGTTTTATCAGTTACCGAGCAGTCATCGTAATTGTGATGGATCAAGATAACTTCAGATAACGTTCCTCCTCTTCTCATCTTAATCTCGTTGTCGAACTCCCACTCCTCGGCCTCTTGTGTCCCTCTCCACCCCACCCCCAACGCTGACCCCGCTCTCTCTCCGTGTCTCTCTCCTCCCTCCTCCTTTTTAAGTCAGTGAGGGGAAGTGGGGATATTGGAAAGTGAGATGGGAGAATGTTCAAACTGGAGCTTGTTTTCATTTCATGTTTAATTTCCTGACGCCTAAGCCCTCGGCTTTCCGCAGCTAACCCCTCTGACCTTTCAGAGGCGTGCAGACGAGAGCAGCGGACCAGGCGCGCACATATACACACAGAAGACGCACAGATTTACATACCATGTTATATACTGATTTCAGAGTCACTCACTAACAAATGCAGTATTTTAACCTGGACCCTCTCAAACTCTTACTGGAACCTTTTCATAAACACGCACACAACGTCTGAGCACATATATTTCCCTTGTCTTGGTTTCAAGGTACTGAGTGTGTAATGTTTCACAGAGGGTTTGCTCTTCGTAGCTTTTCCTTTGAACGGCAGTAGAAATAAGACCCAAGCCAAATAGTTTGGCAGAGAGATAATTCGGGGAACATTATGAAGTCAGATGTGTCCTTTGCTTCGCCGTGTCTCCGGTTCCTCCACTTCTAAACTAGTGCATTTTTTTTGAGAAAGGAAGACCATCAGTGTCTTGGCAAAAGCAGATTTCCAATTAGCTGAAATTATTTTTGCAATAATAATGAACAACAGTGACCCATCCTGTAAATAATACCCAAAAGGATGATATAACTGTGAACACTTACTCCTCTTGTTTATTTTATTTAACAGACATCTGCGAGGAAGGTGGCTCAGCGCTCTTGGAGCTCAAAGTGCTTGGCGATGATACAGTAATTGCTAAAGACGCTGACAGCAAAATGCAGCTTACAGAGCCATTAAAGAGCTTTATTTATGCTCCAGAGCCAGCAGGCAGAGAGAGAGAGGAAGAAGGAGAGAGGGAGGGCAGAGTCCACAACTCCAAAAGCTGCTTTGAAGTCCAGCCGTCTCACCTCATCTCTGTCATCTAGGACCACTGCAGTTGATAGACTGCCTCAGCAGTCACTCAAAGACAACCTCCTCCTCCATAAAAAAAAAAGTAGGCAATGTGGTGAAGTTCAAGTCTGAGGTTGGGAGCTAATTGTACTAAATAAACTAGTGGCAGCAGAAGTCACAGATGTGATTATGGAAAACTGCAGGCTGACTTTATGAAGACATTTATCATCAAACTAAAGATGAAACTGTAGGACCTTGACACTGGCATTTTGGCTGAAAACATCTGTACTCCGGATTCCAATTGCTGTTGTTTTGGAAATGAAAAGGATTCTCCGATTGCTTGCCAAGCTCCGAGTGCCCCTTGGTATTCAACAATTGGATATCCCTGGACTTTGTCTCGATGGACCTTCAGTTGAAATTGTGGGGTTTAGTCTTGATTGCATGCATATTTAGGGACTGATTTTAGAAGTTTGGGTCAAACCTCACAGAGTCTGCTGTGTGCCTGTCAGATGAAAAAGTTAATTATATTCATCTGGGGAATAGATGGGTCTGTGTGAACGCAACATGAATGTACTTATTTTACTGTACCACCACACGGACCAGACCAGGTTCCCTGTCCCTGACTATGTCTCAGAGTGCGCGTGGAAATTGAAACTGGCATCTCAAAGTGTTTTTTATATCCATGCCAAATAGCTTTGATGGCTTTCCATGTGTTTTCCTTCCCTGCCTCCAGAGTTGCGCAGTGAAGTAGTTTGAACATGGTAGTGCTGGAGAGAAACCCTTGGCCTCTGACCCTCTTGCAGAGTCTGCACCACGTAAGTGCTAAGAGCAGAGAATTCCCTTTAGTCCCACCCATCCCACTCTGATCTAAAACTGGCAGACAGATAGAGGGATGGAGAACAATAGGCCTTGCTGTCTGCTGGTCGGAACAATCTTTGTCAACATGCCAGTCTGAACTCTCTGTCAGTTCCCCGAGTGATTATTAGCATGCAAATACGAACAACTGCGCTCATACAACATAGATCATGGAAACTTTCTCGCAAAGAATAAACAACGGCATCGCTGGTTTTAGCAAGTACACCATAACGATATACATTTATGTTCAAGTGATAAAGCCCCCTAGTAGACAGGCGCAAAAACAACATGTGAGACAGCTGTTCGTCCCGTTTTCAAGCGAACGTCAGTTTAAACATGATCACAACCATTCCTGAACTATAACCACAAGTTGTATTATTATAATCATACTGACAAACCTCGGTACAATACAGACTTTAGCAAAATACTTCTCTTAACCGAAACCATGATCTTTCGCTAAAAGAGTTTTTTGACCCTTAACCACAGTGTTGTCACATCATAATGGTGATCTATGATGTGTTACAATGATTTTTAAACTTTTTTTTCCAGCTGACAGATCAGAAAGTATTCCTATATATGGTTCTGTGACATAGAAAAACATATTTTCTCACATGTATTGGTGGATTTGTTAGCTCATGTCAATGCAGAATGGAGTCTTCTGGCGTTAAACTTTCATCCTTACCTGTACACGAGCCTCTGTCAGGTCTGTCCTCAGTGCCAGCTGCTCACGGGCATAAACATCTGGGTAGTGTGTCTTCTGGAAAACCTTCTCCAGCTCCTCCAGCTGGTAGCTGGTGAATGTGGTGCGGTTGCGTCTCTTCTTGCCTTTGTTGCTCTCGGCCTCGCTTTTGTCCAGGGGGCTGGAGAGGTCTGATCCCGGGCGCTCGCTCGGCCCCTTCACGCCGGGTTCCTTCAGGTTCAGGTAGCTGCCTTCCATCCCAGGAGGGTTCACGCTCGGGGGCAACTCAGACTCTGTCAGGCCGCTGTTGTCTTTTCCTGTATGTTTACCATCAAGAAAGAAAGGGAGACAGAAAGAGGTGTGAAAGGTTATCAGCTTGTTCTTTGAAAGGGGCACTTGAGAAACAGTGTTTTTGTGGCTTCTTAAACAAGAACCTGGATTATAAACTGGAGATAGCGGTGTTTGAACGAAGCGAGTGTACTAAAAGATGCTATGGGAAATGCAGAGTCCAAAGTTTTTCAAGGTTGAGCAAAACTAAAAACCATAAGTCAGGATATTCCAGCCTATGTAGCATCAATTTTGACCATTATTTTTAAGTGCATCTCTTGTGAGTTGCTCAACTTTATAGAAGTACGGCACTAAGCCTCTGCAGTACCCCTTTAATACTGTGATGTGGATCCATGGCACTGCTCAACAACTGACTGAAACATACTGGAAATGTTAAAGTGCAGTGTAGATATTGCACTGTGGTCTTAACAGAGCAATTTCAGTTTTGCTTCAATGTGTCATTGTTAAGTTTTTCATATGACTCATATGAAAAAAAAAAAACTTCACTGTTTGTTTAAGTGTGGTTTTATATATAATACAAATCATATTCGTACTGTAATAATATTACTTTAAAACAAGCAATTACAGCCAACTTTCTGACCATCTTAGAGCTGAATAAAAAGTGCCATATGCACTCAGTAGCAGTCCTATAATTATAGTTACTCTTCTATAGTTAGCATATTGAACAGAATGATATTTTCTTCCAAATGTGGCTGAATGAAACCGCGGTGCCTCACAGTCAAGTCAGCAAGCGTGTCTGCTCGTCATCACCTAACAACATCCCCACGAAATGACATTTACTAAGCTTACATCATCTCTGTAATGTTTTATTTTAGGGTTCAAAGGCCTTGTCTGTGGAGCAGGCCTAAAAGTGGCAGAAGAAATGTGTTTTTTGTTTGAAAGGTATGTCACTACACATCGCTGTGACCTGTGACACAGCCCTCGAAGCCCTCTCCCTCACATCTCTCAGTCACGCCACCTGAAATCCGAGCCACACAGAATCTGCTCCATCTCGAGCCGTGTATGGTCGGCCTTGTGTACGGGGGGCGACCACGCTCTCCCCGCAGCCTTGCCCCTCAGATGTAAACAACATTGTGTTTGTCACCTTCAATTTTGAGAGCCTCCATTTTGTGACAGACCTTTCTCTGTTCCTGTCAGCGCACGCCGGCTTTTTTTTTGTTTCCTTTTAGGAGATGAAGAAAGCTGTCCCTTCTCCTTCAATAAACAAACAGCCGTGTGAATAAATAAGCTGAAGGGCTCTGGTTGCGGGCCAGTGAGAACAGTGCGCTCGGTCAGCCTCTGTTTGCCTTTCCTGCGAATGGGCACGGAGAGCGCCCTGCCCTAACTGTATTGGTCTGAAACCAGCACATAATGGTTTCCTCCACATAAACAGACATGCGAGTCTTGTGCAACACCGGCATTACTTTAGTCCAACAACATTTGTCTCTGAGTTAGGAAGGTTAGGATGATTAACCTAATAGCTATGTGCTTATGTGCATGCATTTGCCTTTGTCACTTTGCATGTTTGTTATGAGTAATGTCAGTAATGGTCTCTTGTCATTCTCAGAAACCTCATGCATCATAGAAAGAGAGTTTATACCTTGTGGCACTCATGAATCTTTCAGCCAAGTTTTTCAGTGGTTAACAAGATGACTGAATAGTTTCAGAGTGATGAAGCTAGGCGGTGGCTGTCTGCAGCATTTGTGTTTGTTTTTTGTTGGATTAGTATGCTTTTGGCTTGTGTGTCCCACAATGAGATGTCAATTGTCATCCGCTCAAAACTGCAGCAGCCCTCCCCTGCTCTCCGGCTCAGCTTTGCCCCAACCGAGACACTAATGGAACAACACAGCTCGCCCAGCTGGAGTTCATGACCTCATATCGCCGTGGCCTACCTGTCAGACCCTTTTACAGTCTCCACGCAGGCAGATGTTCTGACATCACCAAACCCCTGAGCTGGCCTCTTATCCTCTGTGCACCGTGCAGTAATTTCATTCTACCCCTGGGCAGGAGCACGGCCGCGCTGTTAGGAAAGCAAGACGGGTCAACTATAGGTTCCTCCCTGGCATTTACATTTGTGAGAGAAAATGCAGTTATGCCCCTGAGCAAGGCATATCCGGTGAGGCCGAGGGCGCAGCTGGGCACACAGATGAGGGGATGTGAAGAGGGTCTGATGGTGCATGGAAATGTTTCAGGATCCCAGTCTTATCTGCACTAATTAGATCGGTTACATTTTTAGGAAATGTGCATATTTGTTTTCTTAACCCAAGTTGGGTCTGAAGATTGACACTAATCAGCTCGTCTGGATCTGTCCAAAGGCGATAAAATCCATCTACAACACCTCTAAAGCCCAATAATATACATGCATATATAACCTACATGAACATATATATATGTAATTTGTTTCATCCTTAAAAATGTAAAGGTGATAGTTTGCTGCTTTACCAGGGGTTTTGTTCGGAACTATTGTTTAGTCAGACAACCAGTGGAAGGTATTTGTCCCAACCAAGAAATATTTGGCCACATACCCGCCAGTTGAACACAAATTTGTACTTTTAGCACTTTTAATGGATTAAACAAACAAGACATGGTGAACTTTAGCAGTGCTGGGTGGGACATTTTGGGGTTTTTGGATGGGGCCAATCCAGCCAGTCCTCTTGTTAACAGTCTTTACACTAAGCTAAGTGCCTGCTGGCTGTAGCCTTCATACATGAGAGTGATACTGACTTTTTCATCTAGGCACGACAGCAAATAAGCAAATTTCCCAACATGCTGAACTTTTCTTTTAAGGATCTCAGCTCTACACAGGCTTTCGTTCCCACATTTTACACTGGAATCTGCACTAATCAACATCTTTTCACTGTCTATTACTCCAAACTCATCTCTCTTTTCTCTGTCACGCTAACCACAGAGAATCCTTTGCCACAAACATCTTCCAGTTTTCCCGCATGCTGAGCTGTCTCTTCTGCACGCTGCTCCGGAGAACACAACCATCACACGCTGCTTTCTTATGGGAGCCAAGATTCCACTGCGTTGGCTCCGAATGTTTTTGGCATTCAGAGGAATGTGTTTTTGACAGTTGTTCTTCAGTATTCATCGACGTATATATGTGCGACTGCGCTGAATATCGCCGACTGATCCTGCCAGTTTGCCTTTGACAAGCTGCAGACCTCTTCAGTTAGTCGAGGTCACATGTTTACTAGGGTCAGCAATTTAATCACTGCTGAAAACAGAGAGAAAACATCAAAGTGTAATTTAACTGGTTGTAAAGCAACAGGGCACCCTCTCAGTTTTTATGGAATGGGACGGGGAGGGTCAAGTGAAGCCAAATAAAAGAAACACTATAAATTAGTAACCTGGGGAAGGGTTAATGACCAAACACTAAATAGGGAAGGGAATGCTTTTAAACGGAGAGGTCTAAAATATTCCCTCAAAACACTCAGAGCTGACAGCAGTACGCCACACTTATCACACCTTATATGGACCAAATAAAGTCAAGTATTCCATTAAGTTTGGTTGCCAACAGGTGACTTTTAATTTACATTCATCGTTAGTTCGCAGACATGCTTTGGGCTCGATTATTTTTTCCGCAGCTCAGCCTCAGACCTGATGTTGACTGTTGTTTCCTCAGTGGAAGGGAGGTTCCCAGATGTTCCTGAGGAGAGATCTATGCCAGCGGCTCATGCAAGAATGCAGATTCCCTGGGAAACCAAGAAATCTCTCTGTTTAGCCTCAGCTCCTGAGAAATGGACATGATCATGACCTCACCACTGTCATAATACCTTGGGCTGTGGCTGTCAGTGTTTCATATCAAAGTGCACAAAAATAGTTTGGGGTTATTTTATGACTTTGAAAGCAGTTAATAGGGCAGGAAGTGCACGAGCGTTTCTCTTAAGGGAATGAAATTGTAGAGCATCTTGACAAAACAGTATTTTAGCAGAAACCTTTGATTTTACAGGGAGAGTTTTGAAGTATTTTGCGGTGAGGTGTGTGTGCGCGCGTGCCAAAATGAGAAGTCGATGTTTAACTTCATGTCATCGTATATCAACACAGAGAAACACTCAATATAAGCTCTCAGGGTCAAGATGAAGGATGTTTTCAAGGCTAGTCTATTTAATGCTGGGATTGTGTATCATGTAATCAATAGTAACCACTTAGTTAGGGTTTGGTTTGGATAAAAAATTAAGCAAATGGAGGAGTATCAAATGACAAGGAATTAAAATGGTTAGTAATTGAAATTGAAGGTAGTTATAAAACATGCATGATGTAATGTAATACGGTAAACTGTAACCCCTCCCTGTCTTCCAGTAGCCTCGCATTCCACCAGCGTAGTCATACTGTCTAGATCTTATTGGAATCACATTTTTGCTTGGACATGGACAAGAATAAAAAAAAACGAATGCAAGCAGTTACTCTGTGATTTGAACTACTTTACTCGTGGCTTTCATTGAAATATATATATATCAAGTAATAAGCTGTGTTCCTCTGCTGAAAGCAAGCTGAGAAAGACAAAAGACGATTGTTAATCATGGTCCTAAAAGCTTTCATCATCATAGTTTTGCCTTGCTCAGTAGTTTCCAAACTTATATATTCCTTTGTGATCACACCGCAGTACTGTGTGGTCCCATGTTTGCATTGTTCAAGAACCCTTGCAGAGGTTTGATTTAGCTGATAGTCAGCTGATAATAACCGAGGAAGTAAAGGTGAAGCCACAGCCTCAACACCAAAGGCCCTGCTCAAAATGTGCCCCAGCTGGCTAAAATTTCCATCTCAGTCTTTGCATTCTGGCCTGCGTGCAGATGTCAGGTAGACGGTGGGAAGTTACTTTCCCCTGCAGGAAGGGTGCCGGAACGTAAAAGCCAAAACATGCTGCATTAGCCGGACTACAGTGGGAGAGAGTGCAGGAACATATGCGAGCAGAAGAACATAAGTTTGAGCGCTGATCAGAGGAATTTTAATTGAATTTGAAACTTTACACCAAAAAAAACAACACCTCATGAAACAAGATCTTGGTTGCCAAAGCTACATGAATGTATTTTTTCTTTTGATGGCAAGCGAGTCGCTGCTGCTTTGCCCCCAGAGCCACACATTTATTACAAGTCATTACTTTCTAACAAGTCGGGAATTCATGCTTTCAAGCATTCACTCATTAGATATTCTAATGTATTCTGGTTCACAGGCACACGCTGGCACGATCACAGGTGTCATTCTGGAGTTTGCTTTTTGTTAGTATCACACAATGTGTTAGTCATCAGGCACATGCATATCCTGTGACATCACTTCCCCAAGCCTTTTAACATTGGAGTAGTATATTTTGACAGGACTCTTTTAAAGCACTGCCAGGCTTTTTCAGGCTTGTGTTTTGGTTTTCATATGCTGAGAAAATGTTTTACATATCACAGGATGCTCAATATCCCACTGAAGGAGGAGAAATTGTGTCAAAGAGCAAAGATTGACAATTGATTTTTGTGCTTTCTGCACATAGGATTTGTTAGGGGTTTTTAGCCAGAAGACAAACCATATACAGTTCGATCAGCACTGCACTGTCAGTTTTCAGTCGGTTCCAGCCTTTTTTCCTTCTTACAATTTCCTGACTCTATAAAGTGTGAGAATAGTCACATAAGTTTACAAAACGGTCGGCCTTTATAAAAGACAAAAAGCGAAAATTAATTAAAATTTAGCAGTGAGTTCAGTAAAGTGCCTGCAAGTAAACAGTCAGTCCCACACATGTGCGGCTTTCCCAGAAACCCTCTCATTTCTCCTGAGTCTCTCAAATCATTACCCAATCTCCATGTCCATTTCTGACTTCGTGCTTATTTGTACAAGGTATTGTTGAGACAGGGTTATGTAAACCAGTCCCACTTTGTCATCTCAGAGACTCTCCGTAGCTTTGGAGATCTGATGTTTGGGGAGTATGAATAATAACTATAGGAGCCAGAAATGCACATCTGCCTTACATTAATGCAGACCTCTCCTGCAGTGCTGACCTGCATTCCTCAGCTCTCGATCAGCTCCAGGGGTTTTATTTCATTCATCGCAGTGTGAGCAGGTAGACGGCTCCGTCCCTGTCCTCACTGCGGGACAGTCTCACTGATTAACACGCACTTAAATCAACGGGTTGAACTACCACGATGCAGAAATGTGTTGATTATCCGGAAGTGCGAGTTGCATGTACGCAAAACAACATAAACTTTACAAAACACTCTCATAGACAATATTTTAGATATTAGACTCTAGAAATGTGCAAAAATATTTTAATATTTGTGTTTTACCACAGCTGAAACCTGTTGAGCTGCACTGGATTTGGAATAATGTGATTTTAAAGTTGTTTTGGAAAAGTGTTCTGAAAAAAAATGAGGTGTAAATGTCATAGAGCCTATGCTAAACAATATGAATATAACATGATTATTTTTATTATATAATAAATATAATACATGCTTTAGTCAATATACATCTTCGTCTTTGCTTCTCCTCATGTGTTATTCATGTGAGTATTAAAATATTAGCAGTTTTAGCTTATATCTACAAAGAGATGGCACAGTTTTGTCTTTTTGGTGTATCAAAACACTTTTCTTTTTTTTCATGCAACATCCGCACAATGACATACAGACACAAAATGTTGGGTTGCCATGTGAACAGCATTACAGTTGTAGCTCAAGTTGCCACACAGAAAATTCCCAATGGGTATGAGATGACTTTTGTCATCATGATGGAGATAAAACATCAGCATTGAGCAATATATCTCCCATTGAGGACCACACATAACAGCACAACCCTGTTGACGCCTGAGGCTTTGGCACGACCCCAAAGTATCCTCCCTAGAGCCATGATGCCTTCATCTGGCTGCAACATTTTCAATAATAACATTGCACAGCTCTTCTCAGGGGAGGCATGTTGCATTTAATGACGGTGTTTAAGTGAGTCTGTCAATGCACTTGCCAAATCGATTCACTTCAATACCGGGGTGCTGAATATGTTGGAGGCAGAGAAAGTGACAGTTCAGACTGAAGCTGAGAGTGACTCCAGTTGTTTCTCAGGAAAACAGATTACTTTGCACTTTGTGGATGTATTTTGGCAGAGTCACGGCACTGGCTACTGCGCAAAAAAATAGTTCTAACGCAGGCCTAGTCGTAATTGGTCCCACTGAGCAGAATTAGAGCAGTTCAGTATCATTTGTTACTGTTAATTCTTACATTTATTTTACCACATCAAGCCTTGAGCGTATTTAAATATGTTGCTGCCAGTGTTTTCGTCTCTTGAACTTTCAGCGCAAAGGGACGATTAAATATATTTCAAGTTTGGGTTACTGCAAAGGTTTCGTCAAATTTCAGCTCTGATCATAACAGATGTTTTCTTCTGTAACATCATGATAAACATCTGGAACTGAATTATAGGCGCCAACGGGTCTGTGGCTTAATCCTCACAAAGATATATATATATTTTTTAATGCAGTTCCTAAATTATTATCCAAATACGCATCATGCCTGTAGTATATTATCTATTATTATAGTCTATAGAAGGGATTATTTTATAACCTTTTAACATTTCAACCGTATTGTCGCCAAGCGCAGGCTGAATCCATTCCGTCTGCTTCATAAGAAGGTTTTCTCTCTTTTTTATTTTGAACCCCACGTCTCATAAAAGAGACAGTAAAATGAAATGTTTTCTTTAAAGGATCTTGAGTTACATTTGCAGAGCAGCGAATTGTCGGAAGAGCCTACAAAGCTGTAAAGCTTTCTTTTTAAATGGAGCCTATTTGTCAGGACGTCCAGACTGTCTCTGAAATTGTACATTTGGTATTTAATTGACTCTTACGACCCATAAGATGTGAGTTGTTTTGGCGCATGGAGCTCTCTGCGATATGTTCATTTATATTCCATTATTTGCCGGAATGACGGACACATTGCGCGTATTCAGTTTGTCCTTACAGAACCACCTGTGCTAAAATAATTATATAAAATAAATTTATAATTTGACAGATTGGTGCCTGAACTAGTCTTAAAAATCGTGTAGTTTGAATTTTACGCCAGGTCTACATGGTTTGGTTTTTCTATTTGTGTGTGTGTGAGTGAGTGTGTGTGTGTGTGTGTGTGTGTACAAAGACGCCCTATGTGACCTGTGATGTTTTTAAAAGAAAAAAAAATATTAAAACACTCTTATTTATTAGAAGTTATGATTACTTTACGCGGACGGGCTGCAGTTGGAGGCCAGAGAGGAAAGGGACGATGACGCTGCGCCTTTACCGATGGAACAGTACATTCAGTGATGATATGATAGAAATAGGAAAACATATGACTTGTAGTTTAACATCATAATGAAAATAATCACATTTTAATGGTTTAAAATAACTGAATCATCCCTCAGTCAAAGAAAACCAACTGAGCGCGTAAAACACACCTTGAAATAGGAATAAAATGCAGAATTGAATGCGTAAATTCCAGCTCACCTTTAAGGCCTGTAGATTCTGTACTTTAGACACAATCGTGATCGAATTGAGTATTTCTACACTCGTTTTTGTTTTTCTGTGGATTTAAATGGTTTTAAGGTGAGATAATGTTCCTGAGTCAGAACCAAGAAAAAAAACAAGTGATTTTCAGAAAATAATTTTCTCGTCACAGCTCATAGTTTCCTACATCAGGCTGATAGGAAACTATTCCTACTCACTGTTACATAACCAATTATTTTATACTAGAATTATACACAGCTCTGTTTGATTAACCCTGGGGGTTTCACATCATCATATCGCACATCAAACTAAATCTCAATCACTTCCTACAAATGTCCTCTCTTGTTACGCATTTCCATTAAACTTATGGCACATAAGTTGCCTCCATCTTTGCGCCCGTCTCTCTTTTACGCACACTCACCATAGCAGGGGATGAGCGTCCCGTTGTGTCCGCTGTCCGGGTGCAACTTGCTGCCTTCGGGTGGAGTTTTGCAAGTCGGTCGCTGCATGAAGAGCTGGTATTTGCTGAAGGTGCCCTCCTCAGCGCCATCCAGCGAGTGGCACTCGGGCTGGAAAGGACTCCGGGACTTCTCTCCGTAAGCCTGCCCTTTACCCGGAATGAACGTGGAGCTGTATTTGGTTTCAGTGGTCGGAAAAGTCGCTTGATGATCTCTACCTTGCGCAGTAGATGTGCTATAATAAGAATCCATCGATGTCATATCGCAGTATGAGACGCACGTGTCTGCGTTCATACCTAAAAAAGTTATTATAAAAAAAAAAAAAAAAAAAATCCACACGATACTTGTCTCCCTCCCCTTCTCTAGACAGCAGATATTCTCCCCAAATTCTCATGCGCTGACAAAACTGCCGCGCTCATGCACACACACTCTCACACTGGCGCATCTGGGACTGGTTAAAAAATGAATCAGATGTTTTCCAGAGACTGCAGACTGAACAAATGCTAAAAGCCCCCTGAAGGTTTGTCGGGGTAAAAAGAGAAATGCCTTGCTCAAGCTGATGCCGCCTCAGTAGCCTGCAGTGTATCTGACGCACGCAGCTCTCCGACCTTCAGGCTCTACGCACGTCTGAATAGGCCCACACCGAGCTGCAGCCTGCGCTATTATGCAGCCAGTAGAAATGGGAGGTCAAGCTCAGAAGGGGGGAAAAGCTCTTTTGGTAAACACGCGGGAGACACAACACATGACATTAATGTAATTAGAGGATGAATATAACGGCTTTGATTCCTGCTCTTGCATGGCTTATGACCCTAACCTTTCAGTTAAAAAAAAAATACATTCTTTATGTCAAGCAGCGTCTGTGCCTGGGGGGGAACACTTGGTTATTAATTTGTGGAAAATCACATTTATGTTATCCCTGATCCCTGTATGTACTTACAATCAAGTGTAAATAGGAGGATCAGTGCAGGAATTCCAAGCAACACCGGCGCGTAAAGTCCGCTGATATTAAGATTCAATATTACGCAAATGCTTTCTTTGCGCATTTGTTTTAGAGACTTGTATTAAATCAAACTATATGACCCGTTTTACCAGGACCAAAAGTCAGTCTGTCACTGCTGATACATCCACTCACAATAAAGGAGAAATGGAGCCGCGCTCCGCAAACAACTTCCAGCCTTGCCATGTGAAAAAAAACTAAAAATAAAACAGGGCACTTCTTAATATTGAATTAATTATGGAGCATTAAGTCCACGATACGCAATGAAATACTTGGCTTCATTTTGCAATTTGGTAAAACGACCCAGCGATTGGTCTTTTCTTGGCTATAAAACGCTGGACTTGAGGGGTTCAAGTCTTTTAATGAAACAAGATAGGCCTTTATGTCTGTCGGTAGGCAAATTGGATAAGCTGTCTCAAATCACGTCCTTTATTTGTTTTGTGTGGATGTTATTGAGATTTGGAGGTAATGGCTTCATATCACCTAACAGTTTGAAGAGCTAACTGAGAAAAATAAGTCGTCAATCTTCTTATGCATAATATGATCTTGGATTGAAAAATTAACCTGTTAGACTGTGTGCTGCATCTGTGGTGGCCTCACAATATATAGGGCTTAAGCGCCATATGTTGCACTTTATTAATTATTATTATTATTATTATTATTATTATTATTATTATTATTATTATTATTATTATTATTATTGTGTGGCTGTCCTTGTAGGTTGTCATGTTTTATCTTATTTTAAGAAGATGGAACGAAATACATTTCTTCCTTCTTTCTTTGGTGCTTAACTCGCGCATTAATTGCGTTTGGAGACATGGCTCGCGTCTTGTTTTTAC
The DNA here is from genome assembly GCF_000690725.1 of Stegastes partitus. NCBI lineage: Eukaryota > Metazoa > Chordata > Actinopteri > Pomacentridae > Stegastes > Stegastes partitus. The sequence continues at coordinate 62,740 of NW_007577869.1, read as the reverse complement.
GCAAACATAATGTCGGCCACATTTGCGGCCAAACTCAGCCAGGAGGAGGATTGCATTTCTTAAAAATAAAAGACGGATATAATATATCCACAAATGACGAAAAATCAAACGCTGGTTGTGAATCTGTCGGCTGTTTTCTCCTGTTGTTTTTCTTTTTTTTCTTTTTCTTTTTTTCTTTCCTCTGACTCCTCTAATCAAAAGGCCTTCTCATCAGCAATGATCTCTTAACGTCTATTACGTTTCTTGCTTTAAGGAGGTCACATTTTAAAAACTGCAAATTAAATTATTGGGTTGTAAATAAACGAAATAAAATTTTAAAATCCTCGTACACTCCTTGGTGCAGTCAGTTTCACCACCGGCACCTCTCTCGCTGTGCAGGTATTCCTTAACGAGACTTTTGACTATATTCTTCATGGGTTAATGTCTCCTCTTTTTTTCTTTGCACTAGAATCTAACGACTTCAGCTTTGGCAGCACCACACACCCGCCCAACTTTTGTTTAGTCGTTCACTTATTTTTTATGTTGTGGCTTTTAATGTGAGGTAAAAATTCAGCCTAGTCTGGTTTTATATATTCCAGTGTTTTCAGGCCTGAACGTCCTGAGGGGAACTCAGAGCACATCAATCAGCCAGTAATCCTCTCTGGTCTTGACTGTATCATCAGCATCTGTATGCATATTATCAATATTATCAATATGTCACTGACACAATCAGGCAGACAAAGCAGGAAGCTCAGACCTTCAGCAGACAGCAGGGCTTCTTCTGCTGCTCAGTCCTGCATTTGACATTGTTTTCAGAGGAATTTAGTGAAACATTTCCATTTATTTGCTAAAACAGCAAGTCTCTGTTGCCTTTGACTTCTGAATAATCTCTGTGTTATAAAGTTTTTTTCAGAGTAGTGAAGAGAAAAGATTTTATAATTTTGTCAGACTTTCAGCGTGAAAATGAAAAGATTCCTTTTGTAATGAGTTTAACTGTGAGCACAGGATAACGCAGGGCTTCTCCTCCAAATATAAGAAACAAAGGTGAGACTACACATTTGAAAGTGTGTATTTTGTCATGTTTCCAATTTTGTTTCTGTCCTGCATGAAAAAAAACTGATGGAAACATTTTAGGATAATTGTGTCGTGATTAAAAAACTAGAAGTTAAAGGTTGTCACGCAGCTAATCAAGCAGGAATGACTGAGCTCTCCTTTAATACAATGTATATGCAAGCCTCCCTTAATATAAACCACTCCACTGCCACAGGCCAGAGTCTCAGCTGTCACAGATATGCATCACCCATGCATGGCAATCTCTCTGAAAGGTTTCCACTAAACGGTGACTTGTCTTTTTAATTTCCAGCAGGAACCATGTCCAGGTATTCGCTGCTGAGGGGACGGGCCGTGCACTGATTCAGCAGCTCGCCGCCTCTGGGGTTTATGTTGGCATGAGCCTCTTGTGTATCAGCAGCAGGGTCCCTGAAAACTCCCTTGGCTATCAGTTTCTTGTATGAGAGGCGTGGCGGGAGGTAATGGGCTGGAGAAAGTGCTTTAGGTTATACTGTGTCTCAGCGTTGCCATGTTCAGTTAAACTGTGGGAAAGCCTGGCTCAAGGGATGGGAAACACGTAGGCTACGCATTTTGCTTCATGGGAACCTTTCTTTTGAAGTGATACTTTGTGGATTGATGAGTGTGATTTTACTTTTGCTGAGCAGATGGCTCAAATAGCAGGTATTAGTTGGACATGTTTCCTGTGATGCCCAGTTTACCTCACAAATTGAATTTTTTGTAATTAGAGGAATGTTGGGAATTCATAAATCAGTTTCACAGCTGCAGATCAAGTCTCCACAGTCATTTGTGCCAACGTCCAATCTAATTTATAACAAAAAAAACAACAAACATTTTTTTAAATGTCTAATTTAGGAGTAACGTTTCCATGCGTGCTGTCTTTTCTATGCCTTTCTGCAGAAACTGTTGCTGCGCTACAGTCCTTTCTTCTGTGACCGCAGGTTATATTAAAACCCCCTCTCTGATTGCTTATTGTTACTTCACCCATATGTTTGAGCTTCACTGTGCAGAATGATTTGACACAGGAACAGCATTTTCATATTCATCAAAACCTCTCTGTGGTCAACTTAAATCTGAGCTAAAGCTGAGAATGTATGACACTGAGTTTTTTGACACAACATTTAGTGTGGAAGCCAGTCATGCTCCAGTGGTCCACAAACAGACTCTACAGTGGAGGAGCAACCATATTGTGCCCAGAATTTTCTTTTGTTTTTTTTTTTTTTTGCAATAAAGGAGAAATAGTTTCTTTAATTGTAAATTTTTTTGCCTAGCAATTGATCGCTTTTGTAGAAAAACAATACAAGACACAAGTAACTACAGTATTCAGTGAAGTAGCTATTTTACATCTTAAACTTGTCCAGACTGGATCCGTGTTTGAAGAATTCCACTCACACAGGTGTTGCTCCTGTTGGAAATCTTTCAACCAAGTAAAAAGCGTTGAGATTTTTGTTTGTGTGAGTTTAACAGGTAGACAGAGGCAAACACATGAATCACCGTCTCATGCTCATGAGATGAGATGCATTGCACCACAGCTCTGGTCGTAGCTTGCAAAGAGCTTGCTTCATCCACAAAACTGTTTAGCGGTTGCCGTGGCAACAAGATGAGGAGCCTTGGTGATGTTGCCACAATATTTATCTGCATGTGGTATAAATACACAATACTTTAAACCGCATACATTTTGCAAACATCCCTCTGCTCACAATCATTACCACATTGTTGTGCGTACTGCTCGGCTGAGTTTGAGGGAACGCTCTCACCTGCGGACGAACCTTCAGCCGCCGCTTCGTGCTGAGCTTCGTACAGGAAAATTATTACTAGGACGGGGGTCTTTCCCTGTCTGACAAACACAGCACACACACGCACACACCACACCCTTTTGGATGTGTGTGTGTGTGAGAGTAAAAGGGACACCAGATTTTTTATGTGTAGTTTTAAATTGGTTTCACATGAGCTGGGCACACACTGCATCAGCACATTCTCTGATCAAATTAAGCAGAGATGAGGGTAGAGAGAAAAGAGGCAGCGGTTGTACTGATGTATAATTCAATAAACAGGACCAAGACGAGGCAGACAGAGGAGATGCTGTACGGCCTTCATCTCCCAGCTCTATATCTGGTTCAGCCAAGGATGGATAGTTAGTCCATGTGAGGAAGACACACAGGACTGAAGCTCCATCCATCATCACGGCAGCAGCAGACACAGAGCAGCGTGACTGAGGATGCAGAGAAAGTTTAATCCGTCCTTTTTGCCATCAGTAGATCTGAATCATTTAGGCAATCAATAGATTAGTTGATCAACAGAAAAAGAATTGGCAGCTGTTTAGATAATCAGTGAGCTGTTTTGGTCACTTTTAAAGCAAAAAAGTAAAGTTTGTCTTATTTGTAAATAATACACAAAATTTTGCAAAACATGTTGTTGAATGGCTTGAGGAATTTGTGATGAGAATATTTTTAGTATTTTTGACATTTCACAAATTAATCAAATGATTATTTGAGAAAATAAATGACACATTAATCAATAATTAAAATATCAATTAATTTCAATCTTAGTTAACAACTGTGGTATGTTAAAGTTTGGGATTTGTTTTTATTTTACAAGAAGTCCTTTTTAATGCACTACTTTAACTCTGCATTGCTACTTGCTCTGGGATTAAGGTGAAAACAATTCATTGGTGCTACTATTCATCAGTTATTTGTAGCTTAATTGATTAGCCGATTAACTGATTACTCAGCTGCCACAATATTAATCCTTTTAGTAATTAGTCAAGAAATGTTGCCACTCCAACCTGATGATGTGTGATACTGTTCTTCCTCATATGTGAAGGCGAACTAGCTTTTCAAAGACATCACCACGAGCTTTTGAAAAATATTATTTCACTAGAAAAATAACAATCTATTGAGAAAATAACTGGCAGATTTATTTAGAATGAAACAATTCTTTCAATTGTTTTAAAATTATTTACAGCTTAAATGTTTATCAGAATTACTGTTCCATGGAAAACCCTATATATTCACTCCCTCATGTTGTCAACAGGCCATTATTGTATGCTTTTATATATATATTATAGTTAAGTAGTTAGTTTTGAGCTATGAAATTTCTGTCAGACAAAAAAGGACTTCTTTTACGTTGGTATTTTGTGGATTAGGAAGTCATATTTAGCATTTTCTCTATTCTCTGACAACTTCTAGACATAGATAAGAGTTAATAGATGAACTGAGCAAACAATCTCCAGATTAGTTGATCATGTAAAAAGTCAGTACTTACTGCACTGTCTTGCTCGCTACTGTTTTTCATACAATAGACAAAAATGCTAAATACAAAAATATTAAAGTTAATATGTGAACTCTTGTGCGAGCAGAATTGTATCAAGGTAAAGTAGATTGAACCTGATTAACTGTCCCCCTTACTGTATCACAGTACTGATCTGCATGCATTATTTAAAATATCATTTTAACAATAAGACCTTTGGACAGAAACTACAAGTTTGTAAAATCTACATTTACAGTCCAAATGGTATATGAATATTACAAACATTTAGTTTTTCTTCTTCAGCCCTTGTGCTACCCATCATCCAATTTAAAATAAATTAACAGATATTACATTAAAGTGCCAAGTGTCTGCTTTAATTTGTGTACGTTAACTGTAATATAGAAAGAACTCTGTGGGAAATATATTGGGTTTTTTGTTTTTTTTTACATAAAACGCCTAAACTTCAAGTGTTTAAAAGTAATTGCAGTAAAAACAGAACCATTACTTTCATATTTTGTGGAAAATCCTTTTGCAGTCAGAAGCTTCTCTGGTGAAGCTCCCCCAGACCTTAACCACAGCTCCTGCATGTTGTGGGGTCTCTGCCTTTAGTCGGGTCTCTATCAAGTGGAATGCAGCTCAGTCGGATTGAGATCAGGTGATTGACTCGGATAGTCAAACATATTCCACCTCCTCGCCCTGAAAGGCTCTCTTGTTGTTTTGGGCATATGTTTTGGATTTCTATCCTGTTAAATGATGAAATGTCATCCAGAGAATTTTGATGCATTCAGCTGAATCTCAGCGTACAGAACGATCCTGTTGCATCATCAAACTCATCTAACTGTGAACTGGTTGTTCTGTGCTGCACATTTTGCGGTGAATCCTCTGAGGTTCTGGTCATGAAATCTTGTTTTGACAAGGAAACATGTACATCTGCATCCTGGAGACCGTTCCTGACTTGCTGTGCAGTCCCAAAGGGGATTTTCTTCATCATCCAAATCATTTTCTGTTCATCCACGGGGCTTGTGCTCCCTGGTCTACACGTTTATTTTCCACTTTTGGACGACCTTTGATGTCTCTCTGATAGGGTTTTGTTGTTTTTTAAGCCACATTATTATCTCCTTCACTTGCATATGACAGAGAACTTCACCTCAGTCCCTCTTAGTCAACTCTGAGCCACATGTGACCTCTTTAATGTACAAATGAACTAATGCCTGAATGACACACAGCTGCTCAAAACATTTAGTAGCCAAATGTCCAATTACTTTTCAAGCTCAATTTATTCACACTGTGTTGAAAGGACTGTATCTCCCACACGGTTCTTTCAATCCTGACACAAATTAAAGCCGACACTTGGCCCTTTGATGTAGCATCTATCATTTTATTTTAAATTGAATATTCTGAAGTACAGAGTCCGAAGAATAAAACAAAAAACGAAATGGCGTTGCTCAAATGCATCTCATCTTCAAGGAACACAGTAATTAATACATATTCCTGAAGGATTGTGCTAATAATAGAACACACGCTTTACGACTGGAAACTTGAATGTGGAATATATTTATCACCCTGTGGTGTTAACATATTCATGGAGGTGCCTCGCTCTAATAATGTAAAAACCGAAGCAGCTTGCTGATTGTTCAAACAGGAGACATATGGAAGACTTCAGAGGACGAGATTGAACAGTTGTGGACACGTGCTGCAGATATCACCAAAGATCTTTCTCACACACATGCAAACGCACAATAGTAATATACTCCCAAAGAGGAAACGTCTCTGTGCTCGTGTTAAAAGAGGCCGTCTTCAGCGTGAGCTTGCAGAAGATCAGACGCTGCAGACGAACATGGGAGGTCATGAAGATAATGAGTCCCCCGTATGATGCTGTACAAATTGATTGCAGACAGAAATTACACCATATGCCAAGCATTCTGTAAGATTGTGCTAATATCCTGTAATTCAGACGTTAGCTGTGATATTAAAGGAAAACGCCAGATGTGCTTTGTTCCCAAATCATCCTGAAAAGCAGCTACGAAGGCGTCCTGCACCACAATTTTATAACTTCACTACTGAAATTATTGCATTTTATTATTTTCCTCATCTTGCTGTGGTTAAATATGGTTGTAAACTATTCCTACACTCACGTGTTGTTTTGCTCTCTAACTGTTGCATGCATCTCCTGAGCAATGTCATACGGAGATGCACATTCAAGGCCAGCCTAATGCAAGTCAAATGCTTTCAGTCTGAAAATAGCACTTTGTAGACAGTGTAATTGTCTACTTACATATGACTTGGGTTTGTGGAAGCAAGAGACTAAATAAATACACAGAGAATTACACTTCGCTAAGAGCTTCAGTATCTCCCGCTCACAATGTTTGATACTTGCTCATCATCTTTGATCAAGAAATGACTTTAGTGACTTTATCACTTTACCACCAGTGTCATGTCAAGACCATGCAAGGTAACAGCTAAAAATAAAGCTGGGTTATTGTTTTACCCAGGTCTCCTCTATCTGCTCGTTTGATACAGTTTTAGTAAGTGTTTGCATTGTAACAGAACCCCATGTGTGTGCTGACCCAGCCTGATCTTCCCACAGCAGTGTCTGGATGAGGCCAGGCGATGTGCACAGAGACGCAGGACCAAAACAAAACAAACGAGTCTGAGGGAACAAGTCCGTGGATCCCGGGTTCAGCGCAGCCACACAGGGCTCAGGGAGGACTCCTATCTAGATGGAGAAAGAGCCACATTCCCCTGAAATGAGCTTCTATGGGATGAAAGCCTTGTGTGAGCTCCCCAGATGACCCACGACCCCGTCTGTATTTGTGCAGGGGGGAGCCCTGATCCTGGGCTCTCTGCCTCCCTGCCAGGATCCTGGGGAGTCGGGTTGGGGTGGCCAGACAAGCCCACTATTCTGCCCTCGGGTGTTTTGCTTTTGGGGTAAAGAGAGACCCTCAGATGAGCCGGCACTGTCACAGCAGTAACCTTTCACCCAAGGAGTTTCAGGGGTGGACCGTAGGAGGCTGCTCCTGGAGCGCTTTGCTATCCCATGTCAGGGTTTGCGGCACGCTAATATTTCAGTAAATCTTGAGATCTGCTCTCACTGTTTTGCTTCAAAACACAGTTTGAGATTTTAATATTGGCTGAAAATCATATGTATCTGATTTCAAATCACAGTTATGTAATTTTAGCATATTGCACAAGCAGCATGATGTCCACGATTTGCTCGCCAGTAGCTGAGAAGAGCCTGGCATGTCTCAGCAAAATGGAGGCCAGCTCCAGAAAATGAAATCTCTGTGAGGAGGTGAGGAAAGAAGCTGTCATCAGAAACCTGTTTGGTCCTTTTATCTCCGCCGGTGACAGAGTGCTGACATCTTCACACCCAACAGGCTTTTGAATACTCATTCAAGGGATTAGAGGAGGAGAGAAGCAGGTTCATAGATCAGAAAAAAAACACTTTTCCACCCAAACCTGTTGGAAATGCCTTTCAAAACTAAGGATGCTCAAAGTTCAATGACAGCAGAACTTTTTATACACGATTCCAAACCTGATGCACTGGGGTGCTCACTGGGGCTATGATGACTAACCTCTGCCCTACCCCTTAGGCTTTTCAGGATGTTAGACTCAGCCCCAAACATACCCAATTACAAACAAACACAGATGCCCGAAATTCCACTTTCACTTGAAACAGTTGGCTGACCCCCTTTTCCCCTCTGTTCAGGTTACCTCTGCTCACTCCCTCCCTCAGGCCAACATTAATCCAATAGAGAGCTGGCTTTAAAGGAGGCTGAACAGGAAGATAATGTGAGTGACTATGTAACTAACCCAGCCACCTCCCCCTCCTCCCCCTCCAGCCTGTATATGGTCAAGGGGAGACACAAGGAGGAGCGCATCTTCACCTGATCATTGTTACCACTAACAGTCTCGTTTAAAGCCCTTTTCAGATATGGAGTACACAACATTGCTGGTTTCATCTATTAAAGTGACAGCATTCTGTATTCAGACAAAGGTCACTCTTACATTAAAGCTCCTCATGGTTTCTTTCAGATACACCCATCAGTGATAGAGAGAGTCACCGTGCACACAGGATTGGACTTTAAGGTTCAAGAAGCTGCTAATAAATGACACACTAAACAATACATAACAGCAAGCTTATTACCTCCATCTCTTATGGAGGATGGGGTCTGACAGGATAAAGGCGAATGGCATTGTGTGCGTTTTTTCACTTCAGGCAGGTGAGCTGTCACACGCAGTAACAGTTTATAGCTGCAGTTACATTGTTTGTTAGATAATGGCCCTGAGTCATGAGCTCGATCTCAGCTGTCAGGATAATATTCACAGTAAAAGTCTAATCTGTTTGCTAAAATCAGAATAGTTTTTAATCGTATGTTTTTCATAGTGGAGATTTTTTTGGTTTTACAATCTTACAGCAAAATGTTTGCTGTTGTAGCCTAATTACTATGATCATGGATGTATTCCCATAACTGCATATAGAGCATTACCTCACTAATTGATGGAGTAACTACCGCAAACATGTTGCTATTAAATCTGCAGTTCAGACTTGTACCACAATGAAAGTGATATGAAAATATTACTCGGGCCAACCGAGTGTGGTCTGCCGGATGTAGGATGTGGGTATGAGCCTGTCATTGCTCGTTGTTCATTTCACACAGCTTTCTCCTCTCCTTCCGCTATCTACATGTTGTTGTTCAAAATACACTTTGCTATGGGAAACAATGACCTCCGCGCAGCAACTGACACACTGAAAATTTAAAGGTTTTGCTGAGGATTTGTGAATGTCTGAAAGGGGCTTAAAAGTCTACATTCCTGCTAGTCTGACTTACTGGATGTCGACAGTAGATACATTCATGCCGCATTCTCCTCTCCTTCAGCTATCTGTATGCTGCTGTTTTCAAAAACCCCTTGCATTAGGAGACACCAACCTGCAAGCTGCAACCTGTGTGCTGAAAATGGCAGGTTTTGATCACAATTTTTGATTTGCAAAAAGACAGTCCTGTTTGTTTTTTTTCAATAAATTTGTCACTTTAATGATAGTGTTCACCTCCCTGCTTGCAAATGTTCTCCATCACTACTTTGCAGAGACACTATCCCTGTATCCCGGGCTTAGCACCACCTAACTAACTTTGACTGGTTTAAAGAAGTACAAACAAGCCAGGACTTTTATTCCAACCCCTTTAGCAGAATGATAATGGCCAAATTATCCAGCCTTGACACAGCACTGTGTAGACAGGTCTGGGACTTGCTATGCAGGACTACAGCCACGTGGCAACTCTGTGAGGTTGTATTAAGATATAGAGCTAAATGCTAACATTCCTACAATGATAATGTTATGCTGCTGTTTAGCAGATTTAATGTTTACCATGTTAATCACTCCTGTTTTACTTGTTAGCATTAGAACTTTTAACTATTTGTCTTCAATACAAAGTACATTTTAGACAGCTTTTGCAGTCCTCAACCAAAACAGTAGATAAATGAACACTTCATCTGATGATGGTGTTAACTGATGAGTTCCAATAAGTTATTACAATCCATTCCTAAAGAGACATAAGAGTCTGAACTAAATTTCATGGCACTCCATTTCACTCTAATACAAAACTATGAACCTCATGTTTGCACTAGAGACAGAGTCACTAAAATCATATGGATTCATTCTCTGGGAACCCTGAACATCTTTACAAACGTTCACAGAAATCCATCCAGGAATTGTTGAGATATTTCAGTCTGAACCAGAGTGGTGAACAGGCAGACTGTCATTGCCATCTCTGTTGGCTCATGCCACGTGCATGGCTCAACGGGACATGTGTTGCCTCCAAACAATGTTGATGACTCGGTTTGAATGTGCTCCAGTTTGGCTGTTAGGATGAGTTGGCTTCATCAGTTTCTAATGAAGTTTTCATTTTCTGTTGTTCTTCAGTTATGAAAGGACCACTGCCCTCCAGTTTCTTTTGCAAATTTTGTGTTGGACAAACAACATTTTAGGTTGTATATCTTCCTTGTTTTTTCTCCTTCACTTTCTCTTTTCTTTTCCCAACTGGAAAGACACAAACTTTTCTCAACCCAAGACACTTCTAATATCTCAGACTTTTTTTTTTCTCCTTTTGTCATTCTGTTGCTCTCATTCTTTCTCTAACTTCCACTGCCAGAGTTTGGCATTTCTGGATGCTCCGCATCCCAGGAGGCATTTTTTGGTTTTATAGTTGTACCATAAAATATCCTAACCAAGTGACATTTGTGTTTATGCTCTGGTTGACTCTGCAGCTGAGCATTAGGCCTCAGTGTCTACGCATATTAAAAGCTGTATTGACTCAATGAATATTTCTAATAATAACAAAGCAAAAAAATGTAAATACAGAGAGTTTCATACAGTCAGAAATAGTCTTATCTGTTTCACTGACGCTCATCATTTGTTACTATCATTCACAATAATGAAAGTATTAGCAGCAATTGTTGTAATCGTTTACTTTTTATGATTGGTAACCTGATTTAGCTCTGTTAGTGGCTCCTCACCTGCCATTTGTTAATGTTGTCACTGCAGATGCATCACATGGCTTCTGTGCAGACTCCCAGGTAGTCTCTGACCCAACAGACAAGGTCGCCTCCGAGAGACAAACAGAGCTGTACTCATCCTCCTAATTGTCAGGAATGTTCTCATTGGGAAGAGAAAGAGGCTCTTTCACATGCAGTCTAATCAGAGTCATGCTCCCTGCATTTAATTTCGGAGGACACTTGTTGAACAACTGCCTTGTCCTCTTTCAAACGGCTGCACAGGCTTGGAGTCCAACCCTCCCCTGCAAAACCACCACAGGACAATGTTAGTTCACAGCCTGGCCCGTGTCACCATTTCTCTAATGCCACATCCGTTCAGTGCCACTTCGAACAATGCTGCATCTTCTTCTGTTGTTCTGCTTTATGTCTGAGGAAGAACTCATAGAGAAATTATAGATATGCAAGAATAACTTAATCAGTGTTGTGCTGGGGTTAAAATCAAGGGCATATGTTGGCAAACTGATGCCTTTGTGCAATTTGTTTACAAGCAATTTATTCTTTTATGGTTCCTACAATATGTCATATAGGACATATAAAATTAGTCAGGTTTTATGCAGTATTTCTTTTCCTGTGTACGGTTTTGAAAATAATTATTAGACCACCTGTTGTTTTCATTACAAAATCGACACAACAGGCCTTGAACACTGATAATTTACTCAGAATTTTATTGTAGTTGTTAAATAATTACAGCATCTTCTACAGGATGTGAAAATGTCTTAGAAGTCCACTTGGCTCCACCAAAAGCCAGAAAACGGTGGTCAACGAGGTCTAAAAAGTAGTTCCAAAGCTGTATGTACCAAAGAGTGGTTGTTGCAACAAACATTTTTGGAAAAATGGACCCTTAAAGGTGGAATATGTGATTCTAATCCAATACAGTTTTGCTCAAAGTGAGCAAGTTTCTCCGCACGTTCTGCTTGCTGTGCAGTTCTAAAAACTCTGATGTTGGTGCTCAGGCTTTGTAAATGACAAGCAGAGAATATGGCTCAAGCTGAGCCACCCAACACTATTCCAGCGTGTCCCAAAACAGAATGGTGGGAGTGAGAGGGATACTACACCTGATCATTGCTAACTATTTAAATACTACTAATACTCTAACTGCTAAATAACTACCATTCTCCAAAACAGCAGATACCACCTTTAAATGTGAGACATACAAGAATTCACAATTTGCAGTCGCTAATTAAGAATGTATTTAATATCGAGTCCCTTATTGAACAAGGGAACTAATATATTAGTGTGTATGATAGATAACATTAGTATCTGAGTGTCAATTGCAGCATCATTTTCCTTTTGCTCACACAAACACGCTGCATGACTTAACTATGATTTGTGGGTTCAGATGTGATCGGAGTCAGCTGCAGTAGTCATCATCACATCCAGGAGTCTGTAACAATTATAGTAACAAAGCTTTACAACATATAACTTGGGCCTCTGGCTGCCCCGCAGGCCTCTGCTCTCACTATTGTGCCGCAGGGTATTACTGTAAATCTGTGGGCCTTCTTGGCACAAGCCAAGAGTGTGCAGTCTATCTTTAACAATATGACAGTTGGCATGTGGGCTGATCAAGCATTAAAGACACATGTTGGATAATACACTTGTCTGCACACACGTTTGCCAAGATTGCTTCCACAAGTCAGCTTCTCAAATGGTGGCGAGAATTTTCTGACATTTCTACAATCCTGGATTTAAAATTAACATTTTCTTTTATATTTTATAACCAGCCTTGGCTTTCTAATCCCACTGAGGGCTCGTGTCCCTTTGGTTTAGTAATGAGCCATATTTTACAGACTTCAGCTCCTCTGGGGACTTTGATTTACTCTGAGAATTAGCAGACTTGAGGTAATTTATGGAACTATTTTACTGCATCATAGCAAAGCTTTGGAATGGGTCGTTTTCATTTTCTTTATTATAATGCCAGCCATTTCCTGCCAAATTTGCATGAGCTGGGGCAGATTGACAGTAAACAGCTGTGTGAACGTGGGGATAATGGGTCCACATGCAGGGGTAATATTTCAAGCTGGGATAAGTTGTGTCACGATTCAGAGTAATTTCACAATCTTGTGTTACTGATATTTTCTGAATTTGAAGTTTTCTTCTTTCATTTGTTGAAAACTGTCAAGTCGATGTGCTTACTGTGATGCCTTGGGGTTGAATGTTGGCCATCAGAGTTAGCTGAAGACATACATTCTTGAAACTCAGTGTATAACAGCAAAGGGATTTGTAGAAATTCTGCAATGATAATTGGAATGTTTTTGCCATTGTTGATCCTCGTCTAAAGATAGTGGCTCACATGGCAAACACAAGACATGGGAAGCCTAAGAACTAAACCTGTAAACTGCGTAGTTCCTGAAATTGGTGGCCGAGAAAATTAGAGTGGAGCACACAGGGATGCTGGCCAGTGGCCGATCAGGCCGCGTGATTCAGCCTGAAAGGTAGCAGAGATGACGGAGGATCATGGACAAAGAGGCCTCTCACCAGTGCTCTTTTGCTTTACGCCTCAAACTCACGCGCCCTGCCCTTCGATTGCTTATTGAATTACATCTAATCACTCAATTAAAGTCACATGGAGGAGCAGCGCACATTGTCTGAACTGGATGGTGGATAACGGGAGCTGTGTTGTTGTTCGTGGGAAGTTTCAAAACAAAATGTCTGAAATGTTAGCACTATGACCGACGTCTCGGTCCTTGGCTTCAGCTTGGGAAACCAACGTCATGAATGTGGATCAAACGCTGTCAGTTTTCTCAACCCACTGATTCAAACGTGTTGAGTTCACACTGTATAAACTGGCATACATGGTCAGAGGTGTTTTTCATTTGTAAATGGAAACTCTTTCCTGATGAATGTTCCTGTTGTGGAATAGGCACGCCAGTCGCCATATCAGTACCACAGGAGTGTGCGGAGGAGTACCATCAGAGAAGATGAAGAGGCACTGATAAGATCTAAACCAGCACTAAGAAACTGAAGGATGTGAGAATCTTTTGTGGTCCAATAAATCATGTTTCTGTTGCAACACAAGGATCAGAAGGATCAGAGGTTGGCATGAACTGCATAATATGGATTAACTCAGTATATTCTCATCACCTTGTTGAATCCATTTCTCACAGAGCTCCATCTCTGTCAAACCAACAGGTGACCTGACATGATTTACTGCGTACAGCTACATGTACACTCGGAGCACATGTGCAAGTCTTATTGACCATCCAATGATGAATCGGCCTCACATTGAGATAAGTTTGTTTACATGATAACGGAATTAACGATTATTAAATGTAATATACATTTTGTCTAAAAAGTCTAAAGCAAAAATTGTCTGTGACATATTCAGTGTTGTTTTGTCCAATCAGCAATCCAAAACCTATATTGCTCTATTTGAAAACAAGAAAATGCATAAAATTGTCATGTTTAAGATTCATGAATAATGATTTTTTTCTTATTTTTACTTGGGGGTAAAAAAAGTTAAACAGCAAAATTATTTTCTTATTCTATGTATTTTTGACTCTCTGCTAATTAATCAGCTAATTATTCAAGCCGTAGTTAACATTAATAAGATGCAATTTAGAGCATTTCACCATATAAGTTCAAGCATCGTAAAACAAAAGTTGGGTTATCTTCAGAATCTAGCAATTTGTCATGATCTTACAAAAACGTCTTAATCATATTTTGTGCCGCGATTTCAAATGATCAAATTGCAGCAAAGTGAATTGGTTAATTTTTTGTAGAAATTAGGCTTTTGGTTCAGCTGGCACGGTTCCTCATGTGTATCTAAGGCCTTAAGCAGGGTCACTTCCAAGGTTTTCTCAATCTATACAAGTTCCATGTGGAGATCTGCCGTGGCTGCAGCGGGTAGGGTGTTGAGAGGCAGCAGTGAGTGAGGAGGAAATGGGGTCTGGCATGTTGACTCAGGAGTAAATCCCCCCGGACTTCTCAAAAGGCTGCTATTAGAGTTTAATCACCCTGCGATCCTGGACACACTCTGTAGCTGAGAGGGATGACTGATGAGCAGGCAGCACACAAACTGTAAGCATCAACTCATCCAGAAGCTGCAATCAACGCTTTGGATGGATGAGTGCGATCCAATGATGAGGAAACAGAAAAAGCTCAGAAGAAAGTAACATTACACTCTTGCCTCCACTTTTCACGCTTCCTATTTTATTAAAAATCTGTCTCTTTCCGGCATTTGAACAATTGGTGTGTGAAACCACTAGATTATACTTGTAAATGATACTTGGATGGCTAGCGCAAGTTATTTGTCCTCCCAGTTATATTTCATTACCTCAGATTTCTCAAGGCCTTCGCAGCAGTGTTCTCAATTTCCCAACAAGCGAGGCTCTTCGTTTTCATTATGCACTGCTTATTTTTAGACAAAGGGACCATTCTGTTGTCTGCAGAAGAAAAAAGCAGAGCACCAGTGAATTGTTTCAAGGAAATTTGCATAATCCTTAGTGACTGAGTCTCTATTTTAAGCAGAATTTTTTCCAGACATGGCTGTTAGCACTACCAGAGAAAAGAGAAAAGAACAAGTGTGGAGAAAAATGGACTATCAAAGGAAGGAACTGAGCTTTCATGTTAGGACACTTTGATTGTGTTACAGATTGGTTCCAGGTGAGGCAGCTCTGAAGGAGAAGAAATCCAAGGGAAGAGAGAATTTTTTAACTAAGGATGGCATTGCTAGGATTTAGGCATTAGGGTAAGATGTAGAACAGCAGGTGTAGAGAATGGAGGAGGCTCAAATATTCTGTATTGTGGTGGGTGGCATCTCTGTGGAGAACCTCAACTGTTGGGGAATTTTCAGAGATGAAAGCCAGTGATGGAAGTAAGTACATACATTTACTCAAGTAAATATTTGAGATAATTCTTCTGTACTTGATTATTTCCTTTATATGCTGCTTTTACTTCTATGCTAATGTTTCAAAGGAAAGTATTTTGCCTTTTTTTCCCCCCCATATAATTTATTTGGAACCTGCTTTGCAAATTACAAGTGTTTTGAGTAAAATTTTAATCAGCTTTAAAACTGCAACTGAAGCTTGTTTTCGCAAATGATTAGTCGTTTGGCCTTTTAAAGATTCAAATAGCTTCTAAAATAGAGTAATCACAGGTTAATTAAATATTGTATTTAGTCCAACCACATACAAAAGAGCCACAATATTCTCCTTATTATAATGTCAAACCAAGAAATGCAGCTTGTAGTCGCATTTGACAATTGAAACTGTGGAATGTTTGTTTTTTCTTAGTACAAAAAACACCATTTAAGTAACTTAAATGATTAATCAGTCTCAAAATGATTAGAATACTAATGAATAATAGAAATCTATTAATCATTGTGCTTCTTAATCAGCTTGTAAAAGGTGATTCATTGTTAGATGTGAAGCTACACAGAAAACAAATGAGGTAAAATTGGCCACATCTCAACCAGCTAAAAACATATAAATGATGCTTCCACACACACACACACACACCTACATGTATTCATTTACATGTTGGTCTCAATTCTTCACTTTTTTAGAGTAAAAATCTGAATGCCTGATTTTCACTTGCACTGATGCTTTTTCTAACTTTTTTTCACAATTGGCAAAAGCAGTCCAAAGCCTGTAAAAATGTAATTTAAAATCCCTACCCATTCAATTTATTGTTCTGAAGTTCTTCACAATCTGTCCAGCTGTGGTAAACCATCCTGCCAATGTGCCTGCCTGTGCTGGCTCTCTGCAATGATTGGAAGCAGGCATTGCGTGGGAAGTCCAATTAGAGACGGAAATTGCACTGAGGCCGGCGCTGTGTAGCCAAGGTTTGCCGCATGTTCACTTACCTGCACATCTGCACTGATTTTTTAAAAGCAGTAGCCACCTTTTTCCACCACCTTAATTGGAGTTTCCATCGCTGATTGCTTGAAAGAGAAATACACTGCCACGGTCTGCTTCCTGGTAACGGTCTGGCTTTTCACTGATGTCTGATGAGAAGGAGGTGCGTGTCAGATTTAGATTTATACCAGGAGGTCCTTTTTATGCTCATCTAAATAGAGCAAGCCTAAACTTATGGGGTCCCCACAATGTGTGGTGCAAGAGGTCACCTACTGTCACCGGAATAATGTGTGTCGATAAAATATGACATGCCTCATGGTGTTGTGTTTTAATGAGAAAATGGAGGTAGTTGGCCGAATGAACAGAACCCACAGCAATCAATCACTAGAATGTTAATAACTGTGAGATTACCTAAGTATTCACATGTAAAAGAGAATAAATCACAAATGTTAAGGTTCTCAGTTATGAAAAGCATTTTTCTTCTTTACTCAACATATTTCCTTTTTTTAACATCCTTTCTCTGTGAACACACCAAAGGTCACCTTTGACCTGTGTCACTGTGCCTGCTCACTCATTGTCATACCGAACCCTCGAGACCGTTCTCATGTGTCACGCTGGTTCATTTTCTTGACTATTCATCCATGAAAACACAACTCAGTGGTTTTGCAGTTATAAGCACATAATTCCTATGACTGTAGTTTCTAATCCACATTATGTGGTCTCAGCATGCAGCTACATTTATTATTCTGCAATATTGCTGCTTGTCCATCACAATCGAGCTTTCCCTGGAGCATGTTTGATGCAGGTCTTGGGACAGAGCGTCTTGTGCAATGTGTAGCTGGTTCATCAGAAGCCAGGAACGCTGCTCAACATATGGGGATCATTTTAGGGGGAAAAATGACTTATGGCCAAAGAAACATATGTAAAAAACATACGGTAGATTGTCTCAAAACAGATTTACTATCCCTGCATCACATATTTCTGCAGGTCAAAAGAATTTCGGTCATGATAAACTTCAAATTGAGTCTGTGGGATATCTCAATCAAATCAATAAGATTTGAAAAAGGAAAACTTCTGGATAAAACCGGGATAGCTGTTTCCCACGGGCTGCAGTTTTTGTGCAAAGCCAAGCTAACCAGCTGATTGAGACAGCTTCATATTTAATGTACAGACATAAAAGT
This sequence comes from Stegastes partitus, assembly GCF_000690725.1. Lineage (NCBI taxonomy): Eukaryota > Metazoa > Chordata > Actinopteri > Pomacentridae > Stegastes > Stegastes partitus. The sequence goes on along the minus strand of NW_007577869.1, from coordinate 44,913 downwards.
GGGATCAGTCTTGTCATACGAACATTTTTACCAAAACATCGAACTTTTTCTTTGCATATAAATTAGAGTTACTATTTTTGAAGATTTCATTTTGTAGTGCTTTAAACTTCTGCTACAGTTTGGGGGGAAATCCTGTCCTTTTTGTATAAATACAAATCATTAGAAAATATTATAAAATATGAAGAGTTTGTTTGCAAAAACGGATAACTCCATTTTTGTAGATTTTCAGAAAACTTATTTGTTTGTTGTTTGCTTGAGATAATATCAATCAAACTGAAGTTGAGTGGATTTGACTCAGTAGAAATGACATGACAAAATTAAAGATAACTTAAGTTTGATTGATATTGTCTCAGGTGGACGATGGAAAAGTGGGTTTTCTGAAGGTTTGTGAAGATGGAGTTATCTGTTTTTGCAAATTAACTCTTCATATACACAGTTGTTATGGATTAAGTAACATAGTAATGGATAGAAAATATTCAAATTACAAGAACTTAGATGCTGTTTATTATTTCTTCAGGAACAATATTCATCTGTTAATGGACATCATTTGTTTGTTTTTTTTGCACTAATTTTACTTTTCATACGTTCGGTTCATTTTGTTGATTAAACCTCCATTTTACTTGAACAACATTTTGAATGCACATTGTATTGAATGTAATGTATTTCTGCGTTGTGGTGTGTCTACTTTTGATTGAGTCAGTTGATCTAAATACTCCTTCCAGCACTGTGCTGTAGTGTTTGACTTGAAGGCCTCCAGGCCGAGGCAGTAAACATCATAATAATCACAGAATCCATCACGTCACACGTCTGTACACATGGCTGGCCGAGAGGACGATGAAGGGGAGGAAAGCTTGAAAGATCCAGGTACTACTGGGAGTAAAAATGGATGGGAAGGTAGATGAGAATAGGTGAAACAGATTGTGTGAGGTAAACTAGAGAGAAAATATAAGGTGGGAGAAAAGTCAAGGTGGAGGCAGCTCAGTTGAGGAGTTTTTCTGGGGCCCCAGAGGTTTTCTGCCTAATAAATCCTCAGCACATATTTAATCCAGTCGGCGGGACATGCCTGGCGAGAGTTAAAGGATGCACGCTTATTACTTACCTATCCAGATCTGAATGCGCTGCCATACCAAGACGTCCACAACCCCACCCCCAAACTCTACTCCCACAGCCTGTCCTCCATCCAGACTGCAGGCGCTACGGGCTATCAGACAATCGGAGCAGGAATGTGACTCCTGACAGACACATCTCTCAGGACCTCAGACTGAATATGTTCTCAATTAGCTCCATCTGATAAAGTGTGAGTGCAAGTGAAACCCAAGGCGGGCATGATCAATAGCACTTGACTCATTTTGTCAGATGGGCTTGACATTGACAGGCCGCACTGTGATTAATCGCCGTGGTGCAACAGATAATTGTCCCACCACATCTTCCTTTGTAGGTGTCGTTGGACTCTCAGTCATGTCTATGGTGCTTTGAATACGGTTCGTCACTTTCAGTTCATTTCTAATTAATCTCCTCTTGAGCTGGCATCCATATGAAAGCCAGCTTTCCCTTAATCTGCCTGTCAGTTATTTCACACATCACCCAGAAATTTCTCTCATGCATCACCCAAGGTACATGTATCTGGACCAGAAGTGCCATCTGCTGTTCACGCCGCACAGTGCACCGGAGTGAGGTCGATGTGTGGTGGTTGCTTCAGTGGGGTGAGCTGTTTGATAAAAACAAGCTGCAAGCCGCTGCGGTTTCATCCTCAGAAAGTCTCCTTGGTTTCCATGCGCGCACAGCTGGATGTTTTTAGGTTTACCCGTATGGGACTGCTGTGACATGGGCACTGGAGATGAAACAGGCCTCCCTCGGCACACAAACACACCACTACACTCCCGGCCTTGTGTACAGCTGGTAGGGATGACACAAGAGGCACAGGGCTTTATTGAGTCCTGCTGAGGCTGCTGTGCAAGTCAGCACAGTGCTCTGGCAAAGCTCAGCCTGCAGGGCAACACAGGAGAGTGGGCCGATGGAACGCAGGCCGCTTGGCCGACGCTGAGGGTCTCTGTAGGCCAGTGTGCTGTGTGTGGATGTTGTGAGATGAGACCTGCCCTCTGCTCAGCTCCAGTCTTATTAAACTCTGTGAACTTTCCTTAGAGCAGCAGATAAAGAGTACGACACCTTCACTTAACCCCGACTAGTTCTGTCTCTCACACTTGTTAGTTATCAAAATACATACTAAACATTGTTTGATCACCTTGATGCTTGATGCATTACTTCTGTTTTGGCTCTTACTAGGTTTGAAGTTTTGTAACAGGCTGGTCTTAGAAGGCTTAAAGGGGAGTTAAGAGTTAAAGGAATAGATCCATGTTATGGGAAATATACTTATTCGCTTTTTGGCAGAGAGTTAGACGAGAAGATGAACACTGCTCTCAAATCTGCACACTAAACGTGCTGCTAGATTGGAAAAATGGGGAAACACGTGGCCAAGCTCTGACCGAATGGCTTAAAAAAAACAGTTTCCAGCACTTCTGAAATCATCCAAATGCCAAAGTGTAAAAATGACAATTTACCATTTCACAGGGACTGTTGTGCCACAATATTTTGTGGCTGGGAGCAGCTGCCCAGCCACCAGCAGAGCTTCCAGCAACTTACCGCACCACTAGCTGAGGTAAAAGGGCTACTCACTGTAGACTGTATGTACAAATGGACACATCATCCATGGCATCACTCATAGGTTACCTGAGCAGTGGTTTTTCAGTTCAGTGTGGTTGTTACAGCTTGGCAGTAACTTCTCCTTACACCACACTAATTTAAAAATGAGCAAAGAGCTCAAGCTGGAGTGGAGTTGAGGTGAGCTGTGGATACGTCTCCGGGCCATAGACTGTCCTGAGCCAGCATTCATGTGTTTTCCAAAGCCGCCATGGCCTAATTATGCATACATTTAAGCCTTAACAACTATTTAAATAGGTGAGTTGTATAAAAAATTCACCCCTCATGCAATTGTCAGTTATGGGGGAATTTACTATAGAGACTAAAACCTCTTTTGTGTCAGGCTCCAAACAGGTTTATTTTTGCTGTAATGTTGGGCACTTTTACATGGGAGTCTGTAGGGATTTACTTGCTTTTAGAGCCAGCCTCAAGTGGTCATTCAAGGACCTGCATTTTTTGACACCTATGCATTGGCTTCATTTGCCTCTAACTGTTAATGCTAATAACAACTTCCCAAATGACATTTTGGCTAAATTAAATTCACACATGCATTTCTTCATGTGTTAACATAAAACACATGATTTCCTTCTTTGGTATAAAGATAATGCTTTATGCTCATGTCTGTGCTGTGTTACCTTCAGCAAACATGTAAGTTGAGTTTGCAGTAAAGCGCTATCGCCACAGTACTTGTCTATATGTTTGGTTTTGAAGCAATCACATATGAATACATGGGGGCTCTTTATACAAAGAGCTTTGAGATTTAAAGCACATTTCAGTAAAACACAAGGGTTAAGTGTCCCATGTCACCAGGATTGTAGATATTTTAGTCTACTTGGCTGCTGCCAAATTCTATTTGCTCATGTAGTTAAAATGTTATTTATCCACACATATCTTAAGCCTGGTGTTCAATATGGAGCTGATTTGTTGGTGAGACCACCGCATAGTAGTTTTTTTGTTTTTTTTTCTATACCGCCATTCCTCAAGCATTGCTTAATGCCACACTGAAGATTCTGAAGACCTCCAAATGAGCAAAGGCCCAGTATCCCTCTGTGTGCCTATACAGTATATTCCCATCTCTGTTGTGGGAAAACTCGTTAGTTTCCCCACAAGTATCTCTTTCAGCAGGAACATAATCTCAGCCTGGGTGGGTTTAGTCTGTTTCTTCATTCCTCCCTTGTCTATGAATAAACTACTGTCAGAGCCAGCTAATCATCTTGGAGCTTCTGTGCCCTGCCCTCTCCCTTTACCCACCTCTCCTCTTTTTCTTTCTCCTTTGTCTTTGTTGTAAATTGTTTCCCGATCACATTTTTCAACTACTTCTTAAAGTTAAAGCCGTTACTCTCACCCGCTAATGTGGTCAGGCGCCTTCATTCCCAACCTCACACGCAAGAGCTGTTCATGGACTCAATTATTGACGTTACGCCTGTAAAGATAACTGAGGATGGCAGGAGGCTGTTGGATGGCACTGGAGGAGCACGCCTCGTGGCCAGTTCAGAGTGAGTTGACAGCTGGCAGTCATGAAGAGGAGAGCAGAAACCCTCTGAGGCAGCTTTGAAGACAGACAGCGAAAGGAAAAAGAGACAGTGAATGTTGCAGCCCAAACATCATGACTTTATTAACAACTTCTGCTGTTTCTGTTGCTAGGATTCACTCTTTGCAAGACTTTTTTTTTTTTTTGTAAGAAGCAAAATACCATAATAGATGATAAATCAAGTTCTTATTTAACTGCGCTCCTTCTCTTGGCAAAAACCTGATACTTTACTGAGTTGTCCCCTCATTGGATGGTTGGAATTTATAGATCTTTTAGTGACCTCTTGTGGCTAAAAACAGACCCGTATTTAGCTTTCATTATTTTCTCCCACTCGCAAGCTAAAGAATTAACCCTAATTATTAAAGTTTTGGAAATTTCTGGAGAGACTGCGTAAAATATTTTGTGCATGATGAGTAATATTCAATCAGAGGCAATATCTAGAGTTTATCTAGATGATTTTAGTGAACTGTTTAGATTTGATTTAATCATTTACTAGGATATATTATACCTTTACTTTAATTGTATTATTCAAGGAAGCACAAAAAAAAATGGAATTGATTTTGTTTATAATTGTTCTCCATCAATCTTTTTCCACACAATTTTCCTCGTCGTTTGTCTAAAGCTGCAGCAAAATGAATTTCCTAAACCCATAAAGTTTTCGATTTCAGACAATTGTTACTGCAGAATATTATTTCTACTATTGTAATACGTTATAGACTGAACAATGCCAAGATGTACCATTAATCTCTGATCTCAGCTACTTCTCCTCAGAGCACAAGTGTTGGTGTGATAAATCAAGTAGTGACTTGAAAGCTGCTCTTAAAGGTCAGTCTTTTACCTCACTGTAATAGTTAAATAGTTTTTTTTTTAAATGTGTCTTATTGCAGATGCACAGTACTGAACTTGGCTCTTTTAGACATTCAGTGTAATTTTTTACAATGTAGAACACTTAAGAAAACACCACACTATACTGAGGTGCTTGGTAATTACTGTTAATCTCTGAAATACATTGCCACATTATCTTTCTCTAAGTCATATATTTATAACTGTCCATTTAGACAGACTTTTTCTTTGTGACTCCCAAAAAGACACTCGTGCCAAAGATTGTCAGTGTTTCTCTAAATTGTCATTTATTAAATAAACTGACAGGCAAATATCCAAAAAGCCGCAGGTACATGTCCAAAGAGTTGTTAAAATGACAAGAGACACTGGAAACTTCTTCAAAGTCAGTAAAATAAGTATTGCATGGGCTACCTCCACCACAGGAGGGCGCCACCAGTTCAACCTGGCAATACAGAACAATCATTCTGATCGGGACTTTTTAAAATGGATACTGTTTTCCATTTTTGATATGAAAATATGGTAATGTGTCCATTTACACATTCATAATTTCCTAATAAATTGTCACTGCTTTCCCAGAGAAGTCTCCTGGATAATCATGTAGGATACAGAGACAGGTGGTAAACATCTAATTTAAAAATTCCAGTTAATTCCCAACTTAAAGAGACAGTCAGCAGGTCAGCTCAACATTTCAATGTGAAACTTGTTTGCAGGCAAACAACACTTCAACATATATAAAGAAAATGACATTCCAGTGAGGAATAAAGAAAGCATTAATATCTAGATATACGTGGATGGGTTCCTTTAACAAAGTTCACATTTTTCTCATAATTAGTAATAGGAAAGTATTACAGACACATAAATGTATAGTTACTGATCTTATAGAACATTTCAGACCAGACTGAGGTGATGCAGCCAGTGTGTGAGAAACTTGACAAAGGTTTACTTTTGGTTCATTTCTAAAATTCCAATGTATAACAAATGACTTATATTGCATGTGTAGGTATTTAAGAATTTTTTGCTTTTAAGAATGAAGCCTTAGATGCAAACCTATCTGTTATTGCTGGTGCAGTCTTCAATAGCAGGGAGAACTGCAGAGACCTAGCCTGTCCTTTTATGTTAAAATGATTCCATATGAATTTCAGATGCACGATAACCCCTGCGCAGGCGTTACAGTCTGTTAATCAGTGGTCCGTTCCCTTTAAAGCCAGTGGGGGAAAAGGCAGCTCCATTGTCTTGAGCAAGAGATTCACCTAAACCATATTGTTATTGTTGAGCTTGGTCCACTCAAAGATGTCCTGCTCGCACACAATGTCAGAGTTGATGAGAAGGTAGCGATCACCCACACAGAAGTGCTTCTGGCAGGCTGCACACTTGAAACACTCCAGATGGTAAACCTTGTCCCGCACACGCATTGTCATCTCAAACGCTCGGATCCTCTTTTCACAGGAAGCACAGAGACCGTCCTGACCGAACAGCCTGAGTGGATGAGAGAGAGCATCGGCACGTTACTCAGAGGAACATTCACCTCTTCTTAATGGCATTAATCTGTAAGAGGAACCATCTCCATTACACTACTGTGTGGCTTCCCCTGACCCTTTTAACTGCCTCACAACTTCTGGTCCCAGAGTTTCTATGCTGCAGTTGGCAACTTAATTAATTTTATTTTGAAAAGTGTGGGTATACTATTATTTATAGTAATACATGTCTTTAAAAGTCCTCTCCTCTAAAATGACTGAAATGTAACTTTACAATGATGCCAGCCTCTCTCTACAGCCACAACCTCCACACTGACTGCAGCTCAGCACACCAGCTCACCTACGACTCTGCTCAAACGCTGTATAACTACTCTACACTTCACAATGGCAAGTCATAATATTGAAGTTATTCAGTTTCACGCACCAAGCTGACAGAATTGGTTACCTAGATTTGTTATGTATGAAACCCTTGAAGTATGAATCTGTGTTTTTGAGACTGTTATCAGTACACTGCAAGTGGAAAGTCATGGTGTTGGCTGCTTATTTCACTCATGATATGTCTTCCAGAATTTAAAAAAATTACGTGGACATATCGACGAGGTAAAAATTAGATTTTTACTGGAGGTGGTCTTTAACATTTTGACACCAAAACCTTTTATATGACAGAACCACAGGATTATGCACCAAAACAGGGCTGCCATTGTTGGTAGTGTACTTTTGCAGTGTAAATACCATGTACAGAGTTTATTTGCAAAAATAGATAACTCCATCTTCACAGATAATCCACTTTTCCATTGTCTACCTGAGAGAATATCAATCAAACTTAAGTTGTCTCTATTTTTGTCACGTTATTTCTGCTTAGTCAAATCCGCTCAACTTGAGTTTGATTGATATTATCTCAAGCAAACAATGAAAAATACGTTTTTTTAAAAATCTACAAAAATTGAATTATCTGTTTTTGCAAATGAACTCTTCATGTGAAAAAATAAACTTCTTCTCCTGTATCTTTGCATCTACGAGGTGTGTCAGAAAAGTTCCAGGACTGGTGTCACAAAATATATTTCAAACCCAAGCTACAAACTAGGAGTTTTCCCCTTCAGATGATCAACCAGCACGTCTACAAAGAGATCCTGTGGCATTTGCTTCATTCAGTGAGCGAGAAGAGGCGAGAGTTGTGTTAGGACAAGTCGTAGCTGCTTCACCATGACAACACGCCTGCTCACAATGCCCTGAGCATCCGACAGTTCCTGGCTGAGAAGAACATCGCCGTGCTGGAGCAACCTCCCTACTCACCCCACCTGGCTCCGTGGGATTTTTTCTTCTTCCCCAAGCTCAAGGGGGTCATCAAGGGGACCCGTTTAGAAGACATGAACGACATCAAGATGGCTGTGACGACGGAACTGAGGAGCATCCTGGAAGAACCCTTCCAGGAATGCATGGCGGCGTGACAGAGAAGGCTGGGAAAGTGTGTTAGACTCCAGGGGGGTGACTTCAAAGGGGAAAACTTCTAGTTTGTAGTTTGGGTTTGAAACATATCTTTTGTGACACCAGTCCTGAAACTTTTCTGACACACCCCGTATAGCTTCATTTTCCTAACTATAAAATTTTTAAAAATGTCCAGCAGGAAGTCAGAAAAAAAAATGCCCAAACTGGGTTTACTTGTCCTTTGAAAGCATAAAAATGCACTTCTTTGTTTTCTTATTCTTTCTTCTTTGTTCTTTTGTTATATATATTATTTATTTATTTTATTTTTTTTAATCTGTCATATGAAAAAATGCTGTTTCTCAAAATCATATATAAGATTCTATATTAGTTTGATTGATAAAAACCAACAATGTGTTGGTCCATTTCTCTCTACTCTGTTTGTAGCACTCACTCCCAGATTATTGGTATTTTTAAATCAGTCGACAGTGAATTTAATTTACTCACACAGGAGTTAATTTGTTGGGGACTATTTTCAACTGCAGGTTAATATGCTTTTGTGCCAGTATTTGTGAGTCAATCCAACATACAGTTATGACACTGAAACATGCTGCCCAGTGTTTGGTGATGAGACGAGTTAACAATCTGCTTGATTAATTAAATGATGTAACAAAATTACACTAAAAACACCTACCTGAGGTAATCTCTCCGACATAATTTCCTTCCCAGCTTGTAGTAGAGCCGGCGGCCCACCTCCCCCAGCCGGCAGCCGCACAGGTCGCAACTCAGGCAGTCCTCGTGCCAGTACTGCTCGATGGCCTTCAGGAAGAATCTGTCTCCGATGCTCTGCTGACAGCCGCCACACGTCAGCAGAGACGGCGGCATCTGGAGGACCTCATCCACCGGCTCCCTTCAGAGGAAAAACACAACTGGTTAGAAGACTGCAGGGCTGCAACGAATTACTGATTTCATTATTAGTTCATTTGCTGGTTTTTGATCAGTTGTTTGGTATATATGCTGTCCGACAGCAGTGACCCCGAGTGGTGTCTTTGATTGAGTGACTCATTTTTTTTCCAACCAGTACAGCTGGTTTTCAGTTTTCCCTCATTTTTTTTTATCATTCTATGTAGATCACATATTTGATTTATTGTTCCAGCTGTAAGATCTTTTCAGTTACCTGCTGGTATGATGCTGTATTGAAAAAGTTATATTTTCTTTGAATAAAATCTAGATTCCTAAAATAATTCCCACTGGCATGTGTTGATAGTTAGGGTTTAATGCTCCTGATTCTTGTAGCTGTCTATTTACTCATTTTTTTTTTTTTTTTTTTTGGCTTTATTTTAAAAAGAAAAAAAAATCTGTCAGTTTTTCTCTGTCTTTGATGTGCAGCTACAACTGTGCTGTGTTCCTGTCCACCTGAGGGAGCCCTTGGATAATGTTAAATAAAGCCCTGGATGCACATAACGGTGAGGATACTTTAATAAATAAAAATGTCATATACTTTATGTGACACCCTCCACATTTTAAACTAAATCAACAGGGAGCTGATTGACACTTGGGCAGCTTCACCTCTGTGTCACTTCACTTGTTTTGGGGGAAACTTTTTCCTCTCAGGTGCTCATTTGTTCTCCCCTTTTTTACATTTAAGTATGAGTCTACTCTTAGACATGAATTTGAATATTTTCTACCAAACAGCAGAAGACTTCTGACCCTTTGCTCTCAGTTTCATGCAGCTGTTCCACATGGGATAGTTTGGCTTTCATATCACTGATGGTGCGTCCTTGGATGTCTAAGAAATGAACAAGTTATGTACTCACTCATTGGCCTCCAGCGTCTTCCTCTCTATAGTGGATGTCATTCTTACAATGTGAGGTCCGGTCGGATCCAGATTAGATATTCGAGTCCGGAGCCAGCAGATCAGCGGATACCTGTGAAGCTGCCTGCGGACAGACGCGCTGCACCTGCTCCAGCACTCTCCAACCTGCCGCCTACAGCCTTTTTTTTCTGTGTGAGTGTGTTGAATCAAAAAGGCAACTGAGTCCAGTCGAAATGGCCGCAAGAGGAGAAATGTGCGCTCCGAGCTGCTAAGCGATGATGGAGGACACTGTCATCATTTCCTGAGGCAGCAAACCCAGTGGCAGTGACACTTCCAATGTGTGTGTTTTCTCATCCCGCGGCGACTTCACCTGACTGTCCGCTGCTCTGTTCAATCCGGACACCGTCGATCCGATCAGAAGGTCACTTGCGCGGATCTCCGCGTCCGTGCGTCTCTTTTTTCCAAACTGCGCTCCTCTCCTCCACACGAAGCGCCGTTATTGTGCGGCAGCATCGTGTTTAAATACGTCGGGGCCCCCTCGGCGTCTGCTTTCGTTTCCCTCTTCCTGCTCACGACTGTTTGACAATGGGGGGAAATCGGTCTTAAAGCGACAGCTAAACAGCGCGCAGGCTGCTCGGCCGGGCGCGCAGCTCGGTCGTGACTGAGACTAATGACTTCATTATAGGCTGCGCCTCGCCAAAGTGCCGATTGGACCCGAGATAAAGAGTGGCGCGATATAATTAGCTCAGGACTTGTGAGTTTTCTCTGATAATTAAGCTACAGCAGCCTCATTACACCCTGTATGAAAAGGAGGGTGTTGTGTCATCATTTCTACAGGGTTTTTGGAACCAGTCGTTTTGACCTTTGACTTAATTACGAGGCAATAAAGCATTTATTCATGTTTTATAGATCAATTACAAGACATTATTGTAAAACTGAACAAAAATGGTTAAAAATCACTCATTTTGGTGAGAAGTTGTGCATTTAACCCTGTTGTACAAGTACAACTTTAGGAGATTTTACATCTGAATGGTTCAATAAGATCAGATCAGATTAGATTCAACTTTAATGCCATTGCACAGAGTACAAGTAGTAAGACATTGAAATGCAGTTTAACATCCAACTAGAAGTACAAAACGAGCAGTGCAATGTAAAATGCTGAAGTGGAACAGCTTTAAGAGCAATATGACTCTGTTAAGGTATACAGAGTATGAACAGCATAAACAGTGCATGTAAGAATGCAAGATGTACAAGTAATATATACAGTACATACATTATAGGAATATACAGTAAACTGTTTTCTGTTACTGCTACTTTATTCTTCTTCCCCACTATAATACAGGGATAAATACTGTGCTTTCTTTTGACTTGATTATATTAATTTGAAAGTCATAACGACTAGTTAGTTTGATATTACTTCCAAATATATTATTAGGGTTTCAGCACTTTTTATACACACTAAAGTTCCCTTTCATTGGGAGGTAAGACCTTTTCAGACAATTAGAGAAGTCCCTAAGCTACCTGAAAAATATAGATTTTTAATTTTGTTGCATAAAATCCTAACCCGTGTGCACAAACTACTATCTTGCACATGAGAGATTAAATACAATGCAATCACCAATTTTACTCCATTGAATTTGTTATTCATTAAAAAAAAAGTTTTTTAATAGAAAATATTTTTATTTTACTTATTTTTTTATTGTCTCATTGGATAGTCGAAGCTATATCATTGCATTCTAAACTGATCATGTGTTAAATCGCTCAAACTAGTAACTACAGTTTTCAGGCAAATGTAGTGAAGTTAAAAGTACATTTTTTGCCTCTGAGATTTAGTTGACTACAGGCTGAAATTACAAAGGAAACACTTCTAGTTTCTCCTACATACATATTTGTCTTCTTTACAGAGTCCCTGGATAACTTGCTATACCAAGACATATTTCAAAGTAAGTTCCTTTGAAGGTTGTCTCCGTGAGGAATGAATGCAGTGATATTTCTACATAGTTGGTGTCTTCACAGCCTTTCCTTTTCAAACCGACGCTGCTGTGGGCCCTTCTCTTATCTACTGCCAGTGCTTCAGGGCTGCCTGCAGGAGGGAGGGACACAGACAACAGTTGGACTGGGCAGCGAGATAAAGCACCTCAACTCCAGCAGCCAGAGTCAGCTCCTCCGCCAGATGTAACGGAGGAAGATCGCAGGCAAACTCTAGATGTAGGCTGGAAGCGTCCCTGGGCTACACAATTGTTGGACTGTGTAGATACCAAGCTGAGCAGGCCCAGGAGCAAGGTGAGCATGGCAGTGCTGTGTGCCAGCTACACAGAAAGCAGAGCAGCTTGACAGAGATAAAACTCAAGCTGAAAATCCATCAAATGGAAACCATTTTTAGCATGAGATTTCTGCCTACTGCCTTTGTACAACACAGAAGTATTGTGCAGGAGACACTTAGTCTTCACTAAATAAGAACATCACACATTTAAAGCCTAATAAACACCTTTAATATCCTTCAGCTAATTCGTAAAAACAATGTCAGCACCACAGCAGCCGATCTGCAGCTTCTCATATTGAAGGTTAGCCCAGTTGTCATGGAAATGTAGATTTTCAAGTTTTCATTTTCTAAACACATTAATGACTTGACATCCAAAGTCTGTGGGGGGCAAAAGATCACAAAGTAAAGCACTGCTGTGATTACATACATTTGTCTGTATTGTAAGTTTCTACATTCAGTAGCCCACGTTACAGTTACTAATCACTTCTAGCTTTAATTTGAGGAAGTATAGCCACCTGGCAGAGCCAACTTGATTCTCTTAAACATGCCACTGAGCCTTGCTCTTGCTATGACATGTTTGCGTGAGGTGCTCTTTAGGTAGGTTTTCACCAACGTTGCTGTGGGATTTGAGGTAACAGCTGACTAAAGAACATAACCGAAAGATCTTGTGTATCTCCTACTTATTGGGATTGAAATTTGTGCTGATATGTGGGTAAATAACTGTCAATTACATGACTAGCATCTCAGGCGGTGCTGTTTGGTGACACAATGAGTCGTGTAGGTAATTACTTTCTACAGGGAGGAAATAGTTGAAGTAATGCATTACTTCTTCAAATAGTAATAATTTCTGTGATAAAGTACTTGAAATTTTAACACCGGTGATAATCTCCACATTTCAGCAATAAATACAATTTATTGAGGATCTGTTGGTTGTAGTTATTGCAAACAGCTGTTTTCGAGGTCAGTGATGAACTTTGAATGCCAAAAAGTTTCAAACTCTTGCGCATAGCTGTTTTCTTTAAAATTCAGTCAGATATATTTGGCATAATTAAACATTACTCAACAGAAAAACTCAATTGTTTGCACAACAAGCCTCTATAATGATGGATCAAAAAAGGGAATTCAAGATTTTGAGGGTCCTAATCAATACCACACAAGGATATACATTAAAAAAACAACATGTGACAGATGAGACACAAGAAGAGAGAAAGTCATTACTGACGTTGCACAAGTCATCCACCTCTTCCTGTGGAGTTGACTGAGAAAGCCCAGAGGATGTGCAACTGGCATGCAGAGATGGAGCTTTCCTGGGGGGTTGGTGCACATCACATTCACTTCCTACCCCCCTCCATGCGTGATGGCACCCTTCTCATGGCTTCCCAGATACGGGTCGACTCCAGATGGTTCAGCATGATAGAAGACGCAAGGCTCACGGCGCAACATAAAAATTCTAGCATGCTGTCATTAAGCGGTAAAACCCTTATCTGTGTTTTTAAAGCTTCCTAAATGTCATCAGAAAGGAGATGCACTCTACTTGACATCAGTGTGTCTCTACAATAGGAATGGGGGAGTTTCAGGTTTCGTGTCTTAATTTAATTTTACAACATTTTAGGTAAGATAAATCTTTCCTGCCACGTTGAAGTCAACATTTTCAGCTTGTATTCTTGTCTGAGGTTGGACTTGGGAAGCAAACAGTTAAAACTGCCGACAACCTTGAAGGAAGTGGTGTCACTCATGTACAGCTTCCTGTTTTGCCTGTTTGGTACTGAGAGCATTATGGAGCTGAAAGCTGTGTGGAATTTCAGGACAGCTGGAAAAATCGTCAGCACTAAGCAAACAATTCAACAAACAACATGAGTTGATACCAAGTTCCATTACCAAATGGCAAAAATATTCCAAGGCTGCTATCGATATGCAACTAATGGCCCAATTTAACCTCAACTTGTAAAATCATTGGGTGTTTTCTTCTAGTTAGACGTGGAACAATGATGGCTATCCATTTATCACCCACAGACACATGCTTGCAGGCCCATTTCCTGAAACAAGGGACTCTGGACATTGTGTTGACTCTGTGATAGCACAAACTCTGGAACAGCAACAGCAAAACTGACCGTTTCCTGCCAAACTGAAGTGAAATGATAACTGGCGACTGTGTCAGAGCCCTCCTCCTGAGCTACCACTGGCCAAGAAATGTCATATTGTTGACAAGCTTTGCTTTTGACCTTGAAAAACTTGTTGTAAAGGTCAAAGGTCAGATGAAGACCCACCCTGGAAATTTTCTCGAAAATGGCTGCTGCTTGATTGGAACACAGCAGGCTGCGGAAATGAGTCACTCGTTGAAAGGGAGCTTCACTTACCCTCGGGATCCTCCCATAATCAGTATTATCCCGTAAAGAAAACACCTTCAGTGGAACAGTGCAATCAAAGAGCTGTGCAGCCATGTTAACTGCTTCCTGTATTTGGCAAAACAAAAGAAAGCAGGTTACACATTCTTTTGAGAAATCCTGTGGTCAGTTTGTTCCCCTTTAGCTACTCATGTAAACTGTTCAAGGGTGAAGTAAAAACAGAAGAACATACATGAGCAGCTCTTGGGTCTCAGACCAGTTTGCTAATCAGACAGCTCAGCTGTATTCAGGCTGAGCTGGTCTCATTTTCATCTGTGTTTTGGTTGTAGAATGAGAAACTTTAATAAGTATTAAAACTTAGGTTCAGTCATTTTGTTTAAAATAGGTCCATGTATTCCTATGTCAGAGGAGACTCATAAATTAGAACTTTTTTTTGTCAAGTCAGTTGTCGGTGTTTTGTTGCTGATCTTACTGCTGAGCTTTACTGCCACCTACTGATGTAAGAAACACAAACAACTTTGGATTGAAGCAGCGTTGATGTGATCTCTGGACCACGTGAATATTTCCCTTTACTTCAGTTCTTGTTAAGCTTGTTATGTAATATATTTATTTAGCACATTCTCAATTTGGGGAACATTATAGATGCAATGTTAAATTGTATAAAAAGTTAATTACAATTCAAGGTGAGTCAGGGCAACACAGCTGCATGAGATACATAAGGGTTGGTGGTTGTAGAACTGTATGTGGTATGTCCTAAATGTGAAAAATTATTGAGATCAGGTTTTGTCTTTTAGATTTTTTTTTAAATATAATGAAATATAATGCAAACAAATTCTGCATATTTCACTATTAAGTGTTGCATATTTCCTGGATACAAGGCTGCACAATTGTAGATCACATATAGTATGTATACAGCATACTCATACACATCTGTTTTACTGCTTTTGTTATAGATGCTGTTTGTGTTACTCTAGTACAGACTAGGGGTATTGTGATATAACAGTATTGATATTATTGATAAGTGTGATAATAAAAAAAAATGAATTTTTGATGTCATGTTTTATTACACATATGATCATAATGTGAACAATCTGGCAGCAGTGACTGTCTGGTTGACACTCCAATGTAATCGGTGGTTTCAGCTGACATTGTATTGATTGCAGATGTTTGGCCTTGTGGATCTTATGTTTATCACCTCATCTGGTTGCCTTTTCACTATCCATTAATTGTGATTATTCCTTTTGTACACTTTCCTACAGTTATGATTACAGACTCTGTCTCCATACCCCTGCACTTGTATATTGAATGTAAATCATTTACCATGAAAGAGATAAAACACACAACAGACATAGCTGAAGATAGTAGATAGCTTTTTTTTATTATTAATTTTTTAAATTTCCTATTAAGAATTCTTTTGGACATCAGAATCAGAATCATACATCAAAAGTCTGATTTTGTAACAGCTATTGTACATATGCCATGTTTATGTAGTAATATGTTCACTTTCACACCTATGACACAGATTTACAGGGTTGGGCTTTTATCTTCTCATCCGGCATTGACATTCAAATGTGCAACCTGGCAATAGTCATCTCACTTTCTTCTTTAAGAAAGACAGAAAAAGAGAATCAATTGTATTACTAAGGAGATTTTCACATACAAAGCTTTTGACTTTGTGTTTGACACATAACAGTACACACAATGTAAATCAGGAGTCTGGGACTGTGTTGATGAGGCCCGCTGCTGTTAGGGAAAAGTTGTTCTGGTGGTATGAAGCTCTGGT
This sequence comes from Stegastes partitus, assembly GCF_000690725.1. Taxonomy (NCBI): domain Eukaryota; kingdom Metazoa; phylum Chordata; class Actinopteri; family Pomacentridae; genus Stegastes; species Stegastes partitus. Next base: position 28,738 of record NW_007577869.1, on the reverse strand, counting down.
CCTTTATCTTGGTTTAGAGAAATAGAGAAAAAGACTACATTTCATTGTGTGTGTGTGTGTGTGTGTGTGTGTGTGTGTGTGTGTGTGTGTGTGTTTCCTCAAAGTGAAAACTAAATTGTCCTGAAATAACCTAAGGGTAACTCTGTCCTCAGGTAAAGACCACAGGATGCGTTGAAAGTCTTGGGAAAAGATTAAATTAGTTTATTTATTAATACATACTTTTTTTTTTATTACATAGAAGTTATTATTAATATGATTTTTGTTGTTGCTAGTTGTTTACGATATAACATTTCATATTTTTCAAAGTAAAAAATAAATACAAGTTTAACTTAAATTGAACTTCTAAAGATCTCACAGTCTAGTCACAGTCAGCTCAGACATGCTTAAATACCCACTTCAACATTGAACTTGAACTTCAAAGTGCTGCAAAAGATTGCAGCCATTTATTGCCATAAGTGATGGTTTTTGTGATGACACAGGTGTGAACCAACACATGGCAGGGCTTACAGTGATGTGGGACAGCTGCTGCAGAAACACACTGTATATGGGAGAAGGATAGACAGGATAGCCTAATCAAAGCTAATGATTGTGCAGATTTTCTGCCAAGAGGCTGTACAAAATTATGCCTGACCATAAATAGCAACGTAAAAATGCTAAATTGTTGGAAGTCTGCTTAGTTGTTAAACATTTGAAGTAGAACTTTTGAGTGATGAATGTAAATATTGTTAGAATTACAGTAATGATTATTTATGGCCTGTTTCTGTAGTTTATTTACTCAGGCAGATCTTAGACAGCTGAAAACGGACCTTCGCCTTTATAAAGAGTTTCTTCGTCTTTCGAACCGTCTCAGTTGTCGGTGAGGCCGGCGGGGCGGATCCCACACTAGAGTGAAAGAGAAAATAAAGCAACACAACAATAGTAACAACTCGGCCTTTTCGTACAATTCGCTAGCAAGCTCCCCAGTGGATATATAACATCAAGGTGGGTGATTCCGGAGTCGTGCTGTCCAGGTAACGGGTCTCCCGGCCGGCTATTGGCTCGCACGCGTCGGTGTAGCTATCAGACGAGCGAGCTAGCCGTGCGCGAGGATGCTAAGTCAACGGTCTGTGCTAACGGTAGTGCGGCCAAGGCCATTTTACCAAACCGAGAGACACACCGGCGAACCGGCCACACTACTGGGCCGAGCCGGGGCCACAGAGCCGGTAGCAGGAGGTACAGATTTATAGCTCGAGTAATAGTGGAAATATTTTGACGCGGAGATAAAAAGGGTTTGAAAACGTGCTCACTTCAGTTCGCACTCAGTTTGGACTAAAGTTAGCCAGATGCTATGAAAGAATAGTTTTATGGCTCATGGATATTATCTGACTGGAACAGGTATTGTATAACCAAATTGTAACTACACTATGTTTCCGCATTGTGTACACCTCAACACCTGTGGTACATAGCTGCACTGTGTTTCTTGTGCTGGTAAATGACTACTCAGCCGCTCACACCTCTGTCGATGTTTCACATGTCACTAGTGACAAGTTTTACTTTTGTATGGGAAAATATGTGACTGTGAGAAGTCAGTTTTATTTCTGTAGCGCCAAGTGACTTTGCAGTCTGTACAGCAGAGAGTACATCTGTCCTCAGACCCTCGATTTGGAAAAGGGAAAAACTCTTCCAAAAGTCTTAAGTTAATCTTTCCGAAAGATCTATCAGTAATCACTTGATCTAGAGCCACTGTAGCGTATAATCTGATGATGTGCCATGTAGCGGTGACATAGTTATTACATTCATTTGATTTGTTCCACTGAAACTTCCAGAAACAGTTTTGGTAAACACTTTGAGTCTTTGTCGACGCAAAAGCAAAACAATTGAACTTTTTTTCTTGCCGTATGTGAACTTCTGCTGGTTCAGTTTCAGACTCTATGATCTGACAGCAAACCTTCAGTGTTTGGACAGTTGTTTTTTTAAAACTATTACCATATTTAGAATCAGTGCACTTTGCTGCTTGAAATGCATTGGAATTACTTTTACATAAGGTAACATGAGGCCAGGGATTGCTGTGGCATTAATAGCTGAGTCAGGGGCCTGCTGTGGCTGAATTAGAGCAATATGTAATGACGCTGATGTGGAAACTTTATCTGCTCTGATACTGACTCACGGATCTAGTCAGTGCATTTTCGCACAGATTATAGTCCAAATGATTAATTTCACTCAGGTAATTTACATGACATAATTAGTTATTATTAATGAAGACAAGCATTAGCTGTAGCCCTAATCTCATGGCACAGCCCCCAGTGGTCACTGTCTAGCAGTTACTGTCTTTATATGGTAAAAATAATTTTGACAAGTTTCAGCACATACTGATGAGCATTTTTCACTTAATCTTTTTGATTGTGAATTTGTATAACTTTCATTGATCAAAGCATCTCTTTAGTATCACCAAAAGTAAACTTTCACACTTTGATTTCTAGATGCCCTCAGCAATGAATGCAAATAGGACAGTGCAATCTGCCAGCCCAGATGTGGGATCCGCTCCAGGGTCAATGGGCAATTTTTCACTCGGTGGACAGTCTGAAGTCTTGAAGCAAGTGCTGTGTGTTATCGACAAGAAGGTCCGCAACATGGAAAAGAAAAAGGTGAAGACTTTAGAAAGCCATTTTTTCCAGATCCCCTTCCCGATAATACCATGCAGCTAAACCTCTTACTTTGAAGCAGTTGATACCTGAAATGCCCTAAGTAAACTGCATCCCTGACAACAAGAATTTCTTTGCTTAATGTGTTAAGATTTGGAACTATTTTGTTTCTTGAATATTCTGTTACAGAGCAAACTGGATGATTATCAAGTCAGGAAGGATAAAGGGGAGGGTCTCAACCAGGACCAGCTGGTGAGTACACAAAAGTGTTCATGATCCTGCACACATGATCGTGTAATTCTTAGACAGATTTTACAACCTAGCAATGTGTGAAATATCTGTTTCTCCTTCATCTTTTTAGGAAGCCCTCTCCAAATACCAGGAAGTCATGAATAACTTGGAGTTCGCCCGAGAGTTGCAGAAGACGTTTATTGCTTTGGGACAAGATGTAAGGATGACACTGGTTTTGTAAAAATGTTCCGTCAGATTTGTGTCCATCTTGGCTTGTACAAACTTGGCTTAATGTTGCTCGTTTATCTGTTCATCAGATCCAGAAGGTGGTGAAGAAGTCTGCACGGCGGGAGCAGCTGCAGCGGGAGGAGGCAGAGCAGAGAAGGCTGAAGACAGTTCTGGAACTGCAGTTCCTCCTGGACCGGCTGGGCGATGACACTGTGCGACAGGACCTGAAACAGGGAGTCGGCGGCACACCGCTGCTGACAGATGGAGACCTCGCAGCTTTCGATGAGTTCTACAAGTTAGTGGGGCCAGACCGTGACCAAAACGTCAGGTTAGTCTAAGTTGATGTCTGGATCAAGTACAGATAAAATATATATATATATATATATGTATTTATCAGTTTTTAACAGTGGGATCCCAACACATTGTCATTACACCCACAGGTTGGCTGACCAGTATGACGATGCGTCTGTGCACCTCTGGGACCTGCTAGAAGGGAGGGACAAGGCTGTGGTTGGAACAACATGTAAGGCAAATTTTCCATCTTGATGATTTCACGCTGCAGAAATCAATATCAGAGGATTTGTATACTTGGTTCTTTGTTTTAGCTAATTATCTTATGTAAAAACTTACCAAGGTTGGATACTAATATCGTTAGCCAGTCAACAGAAAAATAACCTGCTTTATTTGATAATTAGTTCAACAATGAAGTCATTTTTTAAGCAATGAGTTCTGAAAATTCAATAGTTCTGTCTTGAAAAATGTGAATCTTTGTTGGTTTGTAGTCTTTGAATCAGAATCAGAATCAGAATCAGAATCAGTTTTATTGCCAAGTAATTTTTACATCACCAGGAATTTGACTTGGTCCATTGGTGCAAAGAAGCAGAAGAAAATATATTTATATACATATATATACACTTGCTTATGATGATACTAAACTGAATATCATTGGGTTTTTGATTTTTGATCTGCAAAACAAGAGACTTGTAGATGTTGGCTTGGACTATGTGAAACGATGATGGTCATTTGTTGCTATTTACTCACTTTTTTTTAGGCAAATGGCAATGTAGTGTTTCATGGAGAAAATAGCTGGCAAAACAATCAATATCAAAAATAGTTTTTTGCTACAACTGTACTGCAATTTACAGAAAAATAAAGTTTATATAAAAGGCGATTCATTATTCAAGACAAACTGGCTTTATTTAGATGCCCAGCTGGTGGTGAAAATTGTTGGCAGGACATTTTATCAGATGGTTGGTGACACAGCAGTCATCAGCAAGCTTTGTATCATGTTGAAGCTGGCCATAAGTAATCTGTCACATACTTTTGATTAATCCCAAGGCAAAGTAGATAGAGATGGCAAAAGCTTTAAACAATATTTTCTTGTCAAAAGATGCTGCGGCCTTTAGCCAGTCTTAATATGTTAATGTAAAATGTGCATTGTGTTTTGTTAATGCAGCATGCATGCAGTGCTGTGATGTGAATAATCAGGGCTTGGGGATATTGGAGTACTGCATTCTCAGCGGTCTGGCCTCGGGCTTCGCACTGCTGCATTCTGCTCAGGGGCTGAGAGCTGTGGGCTTATCCTGACTCAGCAGTGAGGCAGGGTGCCAGTGGCCCTGTCGCCTGTGGTTCCACTGGTCAGATCTCTGGAGCCACATTAGGATACTGGTGACCCAGTTCACTGTTGTGACACCAGTCAACCCTGTCACCTCAATAAGGAGGTCTCATTTTGGGAACCACAGTGATATTTATTCAGGCAGCAACAGACCTCTTGACCTGAGGCATAAGAAAGTGAAGGAAATAGCAATGAGCTTCTTGGTCTAAAAAAGCCAAAAGTGACAAAAGGACTTTTCTAGCAAATTCTATGTCATGATTGTGACATTACCAGATTTCAAATCTGATTGGTCATCATTTAAACTTTAGGCATTTATTTTGAGACTTCAAGGTGGACATTTCAATTTGCTGTGTTACAGGCATGTTGAGTTTGGGACCAAATAAAAGCTGTGTATTTGTAATTGGTTCAATTTCTGCACAAGATGCAGAAAGTAGTCATATTTGAGAGGCTGTCATCAGTAATAATTATGGCATATGTTACTTTAGAGATTACTTTAAATAACTCACTAATAAAATGGTTGTCATTTGAGTTTTGTTTGGTGACATTTAGCAGCATTGGTGCATTTCACAGTTAAAAAAATACCTGTTGAGACTTTAGTTCAAGTATAAAGATGGTATGATTGTTTTCGTGAGTACTCTAGCACGCATTTTACAAGTTAACATGTAAAATCCTTGTTTGGTGCATCAGAAGTATTCCGCACAAAGGGATCTGCAAATATTTACAGCTCATGAAATACTTTTTTGATAATTGTGACCTTGTCAATATGATGGTTGAATGTGTGCTTTCGTGTCGTGACTTTCCAATAATATGCTGACCATGTTATTCCTAGACAAGGCACTGAAAGAGACTTTGGACCAGATTCTGCTGAGCGGGTACTTTGACCGGATTCCATCTCACCAAAATGGAGTGTGTGAGGATGAAGAAGAGGAAGAGCCAGCAGCAGCAACAGCAGCAGCAGCAGCCGCCGCCGCCGCCGCCGCAGCAGCAGCAGCAGCAGCAGCAGCAGCAGCCTCCGCCGCTGCAGCAGCAGCAGTAGCAGTAGCTGAATCGTCAGAAGCAGAAGAGCAGACTGTTGATCCAGGTTCTGGTTGTTTTCCGAAGTCATGAAACTTGCTATTTTTAAAATGCTAATGTAATCAAGCAATAAAGAAATCAGCACAGTATTCTCTCTGAATTGTTTTTCCGCTTTACAGAAACTGAAATAATTGAGGAGTTCACAGAGCCCATTGCAGTGGAAACAACAGAGGTGAGAGTAATGCTTCCCTTGCCAGCAAAATCTCGGTATTATATTATTTTTTAGCTTTGTGCTGATGTTTGCTTTGTTCCTTCCAGTTTGTAAACAGACAGTTCATTCCAGACGGCACATACAGTGGCAGTGAGAAGGAGCAGGGGGATGAGTGGACCAGGGAAACAGAGGTATGCTGCAGGAAAGTTCAGATGAACTTCTCCTTCTTTGTTTATTATTTGACTTTTATTTATTTATTTATTTATTTTAATGGGACTGCATCCTAAAGGCAGTCTGTCCTTGAGCAACCCTTTGAGATGGGAATTAGCATATTGGAACATATATCCATCTTATCTTTAAAGGAACTTTACCCTAATCTAACAAGAAATAATTCAAGACCATTTTAACATCACTGAATACTGTGTAACATATCCAGTCAGATCCTTTTCTTGCATGACTTGGTCATATCATAGATTTGGAGCTTACTGAGGCACAGAGCATTTCCCTATGCTGCATGAGAAAGCATAATTGACACATTATGTGATATCTTAATTCAAACCATTTGGAACATGAGCGCAAGTAGAAGATGTCTCTTTCTCAGACAGCATTTGTTGTATGTAAAATATTTTTGCTTCTGTAAAAACTGCCACAACAGTATGGAACAAAAAGCTGTGAATGCACTTTGCTCAAAACAGCAGTGCATAGCTGAGTGACTGCGACTGTCATCATCATATCACACCTGCATCCTTTGTCTGTCATGTGAAAATTGGTGATGTGATATTCAGATTAGATTTGTCAGTGCATCATAGGATTATGCCTTTATTTGATAGTGACAGCAGAGACAAATATTTTCAAAACGGTTGAGTGTCAATTACAATCATTTTGGCACAGTCCTGTGGTGGTGGTTGTGATGGCAGCAGCCAAATGATCAGCAAGCTGCTAAGGCGATGATGTCCTTGAATAAATGTACTGTATGCTCTTTTATAGTTCACACAGTGTTCAGCTAACTATAGATACAATTAGGAACATTTGATGCCAACATTGACGCAATGCATTGTCAACATTTATATGTATCGTTTGTATCGTACACTTTGGTTTTTGTGTGCCAGTAACTCATTTTTCTGTCTCACTGTTGTGATCATTGTCAACATTAAATATTCAGTTACTCATTGTGAAAGATGATTGATTCACGTACTGTGATTCAAAGAAGTGAAACAATTAAACATATAAATATCCTTCAGGGAGTGGTGAATACATTTTACAGGCAGGTTACAGGATATGCAGGCTCTTTCTTCAATGAAGGCTCGGGCATATGCCTGAGCACCACCCTGTGATGGTATGAGCCCATGTGATAAGTGCAGCATGTGATTTGCTCTGACTAGTGCAGGTTTTTGCACAGAGGATTTCCCCTCTGTCATACTGGTCAGATTGTTAATCATGCTAAATTTAACATTCTGCCCATCCACCTGTTTCACTTGTTCTGTCTTTTTTTCCACTTTCAGGCAGTTGGTGCCTTGCAGCAGCAGCAGCAGCAGCCTGTGCAGCCTGCAGCTCCCCCCGTCGCCCTGGAGACCCACCCCATGAACCTAACGTCTCCTGCACCGCCTACTGACCCCATGGTCAGGAAGCAGGTGGTGCAGGACTTAATGGCACAGATGCAGGGAACTTACAACTTCATGCAGGTGAGTGTGGGTGTTGGTGATAGAAATGGGCTTGTTTAAGTTGAACCAGGGACTGAGCAGAATCTCTCATCTGCAATTGGTGCACAATGCATGCCAGTTACATTTGTGTCTGACCTGATCCTGGCTCATTCCGGCATCATGCAAACATAGACACTGATAATCTCACAAGATTAAGGGGGCTGTGGCTTTTGAAGCCAGGTGCCACAGTTGTTCTCCACAGACAGCATGGCCTCAGGGCATGATGGGAAATGCCTGATTCTCACTTGTCTAACAGCTTGTTAGTTCAGATGTTTGCTTACAATCTGATGTTTGATTGGAACTTTTCTTTTTTTGAATTACAGAGATTTATTGTTTTTTTATTTGATTTTTTTCTTCTGTAAAGGAAGACTTGTGTGGTTAATGGGGACGTTTATCTGGTCATAGAGACTGAAAAAAAATCACGTTACACCTTACAAACTGCACCCCATATATCACAGTTCTATATACGTGTATCTATATGTATAATAACATTGGACTGATTTAATTCTTTAAGTATTTAACAACACAAAACTTTCACATATGGGATGTGAACATTCTTAAATTTGTATCTTTACAGATGGTCTGGTGACATCAATAATGAAAGCTTTTTTTTTTCTTGCATTGTTTCCACTGTATTTGACTTAATGTTGTCAGTGTGTGTCTGTCTATATCACGCGAACACAATGCTGCTGTATATGAGACAGCATGTCAAAAGAAGGTTGAATCATAAGGAGAGGTTGCAAATCTAACCTGTATAGCACTTTGTTAGGCTAGTCTGTGATAATAATATATGGAGCTGATAACATTTTATGAGTCCGATCTAGCAGGATGTGAGCTGTAACTTCTTGTAGAGACTGAACGCTGCTGTTCGACTTTCCTGCAGCTTTTTGGCTCTGCCCCACCCACTGCTGCCACCTGCTCTCACCCACTTTCCAGGCGATGCGCAGTTTGTCTTAAACGAGCTACGTGACTGTTTTCTCCAGCTTGTGTAGCGTGGTACTAATTACTTCTGTTCTCAGGACTCCATGTTGGAGTTTGATGGACAGGCCATTGATCCAGCAATTGTATCGGCGCAGCCCATGAAACCTGCTCAGAACATGGACGTACCACAGATGGTTTGTCCTCCAGGTACGTTTTACAAAAAGAACCATTGTCATATCATTTGATGTGCAAGTAAGACAGACTTCATTGACAATTCTGCTTGAATAAAGTGCATTGTTCATGTTGTTTGTTTTTCAGTTCTCCCTGAGTCCCGGCTATCGCAACCCAACTCTGTTCCTGTCCAACCTGAGCCCACACAAGTGAGTATTTAATTATGAACAGACAGTGCTGATGGTGTAGACACCAGTAAGAAATCACAGAGTACGTGTTAAATTTCTGCTTTCTCCATTTACAGGTCCCCATCGTCTCCCCAACGCCGCCGCCCATGTATCAGACCTCACACACGCCAGATCCTCGACCGTCAACAGAATCCATTGACCCTATTCAGGTAAACATGCTGTGCTTTTTTTAACTTGGAAATTCTGGTCATTGTTTTATATATATATGAAAGAGTTTCTGTATTATAAGTTTGCAGACAGCAATCAAATTGCTATCACCATATATGACGTTTATTTAAGAGCAGTTTCTTTTAATCAAGCCAAAAAAAAAAACTGTACAGTCATGTTAATGCGACTTGTATCGTCCTTCTTCAACAGACCTCCATGTCCTTGTCGTCGGAGCAGCCTCCACCCTCTACAGCTCTCCCTCCTGCCTCTCAGACGCAGGTTTTCCAGCCAGTTTCCAAAGCTCCTCACAGCAGTGGCATTAATGTCAACGCAGCACCATTCCAGTCAATGCAGACAGTAAGGCTGTGATGACAGTGATAACATTTCCTGTTTTTTTTTTTCTCAGTTGGACTGATTAACCCTCTGAAACCCCAAGCACTTTCTGGGTGTTTTTTGCTCCTCAGTTTTACTTACCTTGGCTGCTTGGCTCATTTTTTACTACAATATAAATTTTTGCAATTTAATGGAAACAACACAACAGTGGCTAGAAGTAGAGATAAATCACAAATGTCTCTGTTCACCGTACCAAAGTTAGAAATCATAAAAAAGCTATAGTCGAATTTCTCTTGATTCTTTTTTTTTTTGTTTGTTTTTAACAAAAAAATGAAATCGGCATGTACATCATTTTTACAAAGGCCCAAAGGTGTTAACAACACTAAAACAAAAAAACATACAGAAGATAGATATTTTTCTACTTACTGTTTAAATAGTTTCCATCTTTGTCTCCTATATCTCTGTGTAAACACATCATTTCGCTAAGACTGTTGTTTGCAGCAATTCTTTCTGTTTTTCCAGTTTCTTGCTATGATAAATGGTGAAATGTTAGTGATTTTAAAACTTAAAAAGGAAAAAATTATTTAAAAAATGACATTCCTTTCAAAGCTGCAAGTTGGTTTTGGATTTCAGAGAGTTAAACAGTTTCCCATGTTAAAAAAGGATACTTGTGGTAAAACCAGTAAATCTGTAAAGGTTATTTCATGGCGCCCTCATCTGTGTGGCTGCAAATCTATGACTTTGCCAACTTTGCGCTAGTGTGTATTTGTTAGAAGAGTAAACTTGATGCTTGTTTCCTACATTGTGTGTTTGCACTGTAGTTCCCTTTTTTTGCACCTATGTAAGTGGTCACACGCTGTTTCCTATTGGGGTCAAAAAACTGTCATATTTTCTAGTGTGCATGTGAGGAACATATTTGCATACTCCTTATTGACTGTAATGTAGATAAAACAGCTGTTTGCAGCACACAGTGTGCATCACCGCCAGTGGAGTGAAAACAGAATTGCATTAATGACTTCAATTAGGAATTTCTGGTTAGGTCCTTAAGAGCCCTCTCATTGCATTGCAGTTGTATGGGTTTGTAGTAGAGTGGCTATATCCAGGAAATAGTGAGTAATGGACTTTGCTTCTAATGAGCCTGTGACCTTTCCTCTGCTTTTGCCTTCATCACAATGTGGTCTTTGTTCGTCCCTCAGGTGTTCAACCTTAATGCCCCAGTCCCGCCAGCTAATGAGACCGAGGCTTTGAACCAGGCCAGCCAGTACCAGAACAGCTACAACCAGGCCTTCAGCAGCCAGTCGCAGCATCCTGTGGAGCAGACAGAGATGCAGTCAGAGCAACTGCAGTCTGGTGGGCAGAATTTCAGCATTTCTTTTTTAATTACCTACTAGAGTGTGTCAGTGTTGCTTTGTGAAGGCTACATTCCTGTTGAACTCCATTTATTTAAATGTGTTATGTTTGACTGTCGAGATTGACTTGCGTCTGTTTTGGGGCACTCAACCTCATCTTTTTGCAGTAGTCGGTGCCTTCCATTCCCAAGACCAGTCAGGAGGCCATCAGCAGCCTTCTCAGCAGGGCCCAGGGTTTGGCAGGCAGACTCAGTCCTTCTACAACAGCAGAGGCATGTCTCGTGGAGGACCCCGCAACGCCAGGGGCATGATCAATGGCTACAGAGGCTCTTCGAATGGATTTAGAGGTACATTCACGCAAAATAATGGACTTGGTACGACAGTCAAGTTTATTATGTATATTGCGGGATTTGTCTGTCTGTTAAAGTGGTGACCAGGCAGTCTCTCTTTATAGAAAGGTCCACAATGTTTGTGCAATATTTGGTCGTATTTGGCAGTGCACAAGTTGTTGCCCATCAGCTATAGCATGCTAGCAGGGTTAGCCATGAAGCTGCACAGGCAGTGTGGAAATTTTATTAGAATTGACCTGATGTGTATCCTCGGACTGATGTCGTCAGAGTTTGAGCTTTAGTCTTCCTCCCAGCGCAGCCAGAACCTGCAACTTCTCTGCTCACGCTGTCAGCTCAATCGACCAAACTCCCACTCGCTTTTGTCCAAAGATGATTCCAATTAAGTTTTCTTCAAGTAAGACTGCAGTGTCCTCAGTGCTGGAAAAAAGAGAAAAAGCCAGCATTACTTCAGTAGTTCTGACATTGCACTGCTGTCTTGCACTGATCAGCCACAACCTTAAATCTGGTAAAATGTGTAAAAAAAAGATTCCCTTACGACAAGGCAATGGTCTGGTGGTAAATCTTAAATCCTGGCGTTTGGTTGAAAGTTAATTTGACATGTGATTCAGGATGCACTGTTACACCTCTAATATTTATTATTTGGCTTGTAAAAGGGAGTGGTGTTGAGTTGAAGTGTTTAATATTGAGGAAGGAAAGTTTTTCTGTTCTCAGAGGAACCAAATGTCATGCTGGGACGCAGTTCTTTCCTGTTTGCTCACACGTTGTATGTAAAGCATTTTGTTTAAGTAGGCATGGAGGAAAGTTGAATGGTGGCTGGGATTTTAATATTGGAGTTTCACAAGTTGTGTTATGGAGCTAGAAGGGTGGGGGGATGATAATTTAATAAAAAGTTAATTTGACACGGGAAAAATCTTTCAACAGCTTTGCATTAGAAGTGTTAAATACAGTTTGTAATGTATCATGCTTCCAAGAGAGTGAGTCAAGATAATATGTTGATCTTTTTTTGTGTATTTTGTCTCAATTTAGATTTGTTGCTTTGGCTGTGTTGGGGAAAAGTTGTTGGTGCTTGTTGACGCATAGAATTGCCATCACATTTACAGAATAACTTGCAGCCTTAAACAGGCCTAAAAGTTTGAGTTTATTTTATTGTTGCTCTCAAAAAGTGCATTCTAATTTTAGTCTTTTGTATTTCCAGGTGGCTATGAGGGTTATCGTCCTCCTTTCGCCAACACTCCAAACTCTGGATATGGACAGACTCAGTTCAATACACCTCGGGATTACTCAAATGGGAACTATCAGAGGGTATGACAGAAGCGTTCAGAGTCCCCACTGGATTTGTTGATGTAATCTTTGCTGTCTGTTGAAATGAGTTCTAAAAATGTCTTTGTTTTCCCTGTTGCTCAAGGATGGTTACCAACAGAACTACAAGCGCGGTGCTGGCCAGGGCCCCAGAGGAGTGTCGAGAGGCAGCACTCAAGCAATGCGATCCTGAGAAGGCCTTTCATAATGACTGTGACTGATTAACTTGCACCACACTGAAAATTCAGAATTCAAGAATGCATTTGCCCCAAGCTCACTCATGCTCTCTTTTGTTTGTTCTTCATCAGTGGTATTTTTCCTGTCTCTTCAATCAAAGTAATGCCTGCTTTGATATTTGGAAATATTGAATCATTTAAAGTTTAAAACACAAGCTAAGCTGTAAATCCAATCATTGATTACACAAGCCATGTGTTTCAATATTCCTGTAAACTTGAAAGATTTCATAAGTTATTTTTTTGTATAAAAAAAATGCACCTGCCACTGCTGGTCCAATCCTTGGGAGTTTTTTCTCTTTTTTTCCCCCCTTTCTCAGTTCTTTTCTGTCATTTTGGTTCTAAAGAAAAGCGTTTTATGTTCGATGAGCTCCCGTTTCCTTGTTTGTAAATTGATGTTGCTTCAAGAGTTTCAATAAAGTTGTGTTGCATACCCATGCTTCAGCCTTAAGTTCTTTGCTGTACAGTTAAATGTCACTCTCGGGGCAGAATGTGTCAGCCATCAAACGCTGTACAGCTGTAGACTATTCACTGTTGTGGAATTTAATTTACAGATTTTTTTTTTGTCATTTTGAAATTCAGTCATGTTTGTGATCTTTTGAGTTTGAAGGTTTTGCCATGCAGCCACTGTCAAAGGTAACACTATAGATCTATTGATGGCACTTTTCCAAATATTGACATGTAATTTTTGAGGACATGTCATGAGTTGGACTAAATGCATAGCCATAAATTCTGTGGTTTAATAGACAAAAAATGGCTAATGTACAAAACTACTGTTCACCATAATGCAGTTAATCTTATGTGACCAAAGTTTAGGTAACTTAACAGGACCTAAATGTTTGTTTCCCTTTAACCATTACAGCAGCTGGAGGGATCCAGCTGTTTTGTCAGCGTGTGATGCAGCACCACCCTGTGGCCACTCAGAGTACAGCTAGACCAAATGAATTCAATATTCTCACAATTTCCTGCGCGTTCGGCAAAAAACAGCTGCTGTTTGGAGTTAAAGCTTGTTTTGTTTATCATCACGGTCAATTTGTGATGCTTTGAAATGTAACCAAACAGTTGAAACGCCTTGCTTTAATAAGAGTCAACAGCTGAAAAGGAAGCTGTTTTGGAATATGCTCGATCAAAGTAATACATGTTGTGTATTTTGTCACAAATCAGTAACAGTGGCGAATGATTTTAATTCTCTGGGCTCCTAAAACATCCTCCTAACCACCATCTCCATTAGTTTACCTGTGGAAGTAAAGACCTGCATCTGACTTTAACCATCTGTTAACTCTTTTATTTATTTATGTATTACTTGCTTAATTGATCTACAAAGTGATATAGAATAAAGAAAAATGCCCGTCGCAGTTTACTTTTATTTCATTTGTTTACAACAGTTCTAAACCTAGTAGAAAATATTCAAATTTAGTAGGTTTGAGTTGTTTTTAATCTTGGCTTAAGATGAGCAAAACAATGAATCTGACAACAAAGTAGCTTCTGATCCTTATTCTCTTAGCTCTCATTAATGGTTTCCGTTATACACTTTGGGGAGTCAGAGAGCACACAGGTAAGCATGCGAGAAACTTTTTTTTGCAGACTGTCGCACTGTGATGACGTCACACAGGGGTCCTCCATGAACTGCAGTCTCCACGTGAGTGTATCAACAGCGTGATGGCCGGCGTGTAAACTCAGCACTTAACTTGTTGGGGTTCGCGAAGATTGAATGCTACACCGTTTACTGGCAACAGAAGGTAACCGGAACATTTGCATTTTTCATTTTGCAGTTTTTCTTTGTCGTGTTGTGCCCAAGTCACTGTCAGTTGTTGTGTTTGTGAGTTAGCTCCCCTGACAGCGCTGTGCGGGTGTAACTGCATCGTTTATGTCGCACTTATTACTCACATTTGCTTCTGTGTGTTATTGTGCTGGTTCAGACAAGTTTTCTGATATCTTTCAGTAACAGAAAGACAATGGCAACCGTCCGCAAGAAGGTAGACAATAGGATCCGGGTCCAGATAGAGAATGGAATCGCTTTGCAGCATCGGACCATGTTTGTGGTGGTGGGAGATCGTGGGAGAGATCAGGTAAACCCATCACCCACTTTTTAACTAAAGCAAATAATATGTGTTCGCTTCGATAGCCTTGCTTTAACTTTAAACATTTAAATGTGTCTCTGATTCAGGTTGTCATCCTCCATCACATGTTGTCTAAAGCTGCAGTCAAAGCTCGACCCTCTGTGCTGTGGTGCTACAAAAAAGACCTAGGATTCAGCAGGTAAATGTCTCTTATTGCATAAGAAAAGAGGAGGAAGATATGCTTGTGCATTCATGTATTTTGTATTTACTTACATTGCAAACTGAGGTAAGATTTCTTCTACTCTTTTGGAAATGCTTATGAGACAACCCTGCTGTTTTCTGTACAAATTCGACACAACAGACCTTCAGCAGTGATCATTTTGTTTGAATTTTAGAGCATCTTCTAAAAAGACATGAAAAACTACAATATAATTATTCAGTACATGCAGTAAATTATGTTTACGATATGATTTATTGAAACTGTAAAAATGTCAAATTCAGGAGAAAGTTGATGGTCTAGATGATCTAAGTTAAATTATCATTCATAAATGCCCAAAAGAAGAGAAATGTGAAATGATAAGATGACAACCATCTTGGTGCATTTTAAGAAGGGATACAGTGAGAGAGCCACTGGTAACCAGAGTTCATAGTGGTTTAATCATTTTTTCCAAAGCTATATAAGACTCCAGAGTTTTCTGATTTCACTTGCAAAGTTGCCTTTATGGTTATGTTTCTGCTTTATTGCGCAACAGAAAATCAAAAAGTTTATATCATTTTTAAAATGTGTCTGAAACAGCAATCGGAAGAAGCGCATGAGACAGCTGCAGAAGAAGATTAAAACTGGCACACTGAATCTGAATCAGGACGACCCGTTTGAGCTCTTCATAGCTGCGACCAACATCCGCTACTGTTACTACAACGAGACGCACAAGATCCTGGGAAACACCTTCGGCATGTGTGTCTTACAGGTAAGCGGTGAAGAGAGTGTATGCATATAAAATGTCACAGTCAGTACAAAAGTATATCTTTTGTATGATCTCTGCCTGTGTACCAGGGTTTTTCTTGGCTCCAAATGGGCCTTAGAGGGGTGATTATGCATGACAGTAAGCACAATCTGTTAACATACAGTACCAGCAATGAGTGGCAATGTGTTGATATATGCAGGTTCCTGTTATTTCTGACTATTTTGTAAACAAGAGTGTCTTTTGTGCACACACACACACACACACACACACACATTTATATATATGTATGTGTGTATGTGTGTGTGTCCTCAAAAAATGTTGTGTTGGAAAAGTCCTGTAGACAAGTCGGATCTAAGATTAATCTGAGAGATAACAAGAAATTTATCAGAATGCAAAATAAGTTTTCCATACAAACTGCTATTTATTTTATGTTTCCTTAAATTCTGGCATCAGTCTTTTCTCAACTTACTTACAGGTCATATGCAACCTGAGAGGAGGACTCACAACACATAACACAACATTAGTAAATGTGATGGGGTCACAATTGAAAAAGAGGCAACTAAAGCTGTAGATTTTTGCTTCTGTCACTTGTCACACAGGATTTTGAAGCTCTCACTCCCAACCTGTTAGCAAGAACTATAGAGACCGTAGAGGGAGGTGGTATAGTGGTCATCCTGCTGAGGACAATGAACTCTCTCAAGCAGCTCTACACTATGACAATGGTAGGTCTTCACTCTTATCTCCACACATCAGACTCATGTTGTCAGGTGACACAGGAACCAATGGACTTTGTTCTCTTCCAGGACGTTCACTCTCGCTACAGGACTGAGGCTCATCAGGATGTGGTGGGAAGGTTCAATGAGAGGTTGGTGCTTCTCAGGCCTTCATGGAGTTTGGAGCATTGTGTTCAATGGAATGAAATTTTGAAATTGAATTTTTAATATTAAATGTGTGTTTTTTTAGGTTCATTCTGTCTCTTGCATCCTGCAAAAACTGTGTTGCTATTGACGACCAACTCAACATCCTGCCAATCTCCAGCCACATGGCAAACATCAAGCCAGTCCCTCCAAAGACTCAGGTACCTGTGTTAGAGTAGAAAGCAATTAGTCATTTAACTGCTCAGCTAATCAACACGAAATTGACTGACAATAAATTTTATCATGGACAGTTAGTCTAAATCAAAATAATGAGAAAATTAAGGTTATGAAAAGTTTCTGCTTCTGTGTTTTCTGTCATTTTAAATGGAATATTATTGGTTCTTGGACTGTGGTTAAAAAAAAAACAAACAAGCAATCTGAAGAAGGTGCTATGGATTCTGGGATATTTTCTGGTCTTTTATGACATTTGCTTAAAAGTAGCTGATTTTTGACAAGAACAATATTTGCTATTTGCAACTATAATCTGTGCAAATACACCACAACAACAAAAAAAGCAAAAAGGAATATTCACAGCTTGTTTGTAATAAATAAATAAATAAATACATACATACATACATACATACATACATACAAACAAACAAACAAACAAACAAACAAACAAAAGTGACCACATATGAACCGGATCAAATATTCACTTAGTTTTTCTCTCCGCCACATTCCAATTGATTTTAAAAATGTGCAGTTATCATGTAAACTATCAGCCCAATAAGTGCACATTTAATTTGATAACTCATTATTCTGACTTTCTGACTACTTTTTTTTCCAATTAATTGTGGTGTGTGTTTAAAAAAAAAAAAAAAGAAAAGTTGGCTTGCTTGTGGGCGAGTAGCTCCCTTCTAACCAGTGTGACATCCCCTTCAGGAGGACGGTTTGTCTCCTCGAGAACAGGAGCTGAAGGACCTGAAGGAGTCCCTTCAGGACACTCAGCCAGTCGGAGTGTTGGTGGATTCCTGCAGGACCATGGACCAGGTCATGACCTCTTCAAAGCAACAGACAACATTCGCCACACATTTTATGAATGCATTTCTGATTTCAAGTCCCCTGGATTTTATAATTTGACGTTCATAAGAGTGTCTAATAAATGACACATCACTTGGCATCCTAGTTGTCATTCTGAAGGCCTGTGCTGTCCCTGTAGGCTAAAGCAGTGCTGAAGTTTATTGAAGCAATCTCAGAGAAGACCCTGAGGAGCACCGTGGCTCTGACTGCTGCCCGTGGTCGAGGAAAGTCTGCAGCTCTGGGGCTGGCTGTTGCTGGAGCTGTGGCTTTTGGGTATAGATTAGTTTTCTGATGTCGTAAAAGTATCAGTTTTGTCTCCTGTGTTGTTTTGTCCATCATCACCAATCACTGCCTGACTTTTTATTCACAGCTACTCCAATATCTTTGTAACCTCACCGAGCCCAGACAACCTTCACACCATGTTTGAATTCATCTTCAAAGGCTTCGATGCCCTGCAGTATCAGGTAGACCGTGTTAGCATCTTCTGCGATGTTATGTTCATGCTGTGAGCACGAATCGCTTCATGTTGCCGTTTGCGTTTGTAGGAGCATCTCGACTATGAAATCATCCAGTCTTTGAATCCAGAGTTCAACAAAGCCGTGGTGCGGGTGAACATCTTCAAAGAGCATCGGCAGACGATTCAAGTAAATAAGACCAGAACGCTCGTCTTTACTTCCTGTCATTTACAGTACAAAGTGAAATAACACGTGACCTCTACCAACAGTACATCCACCCAGGTGATGCAGTGAAGCTGGGTCAGGCTGAGCTGCTGGTCATCGATGAGGCTGCAGCCATCCCTCTGCCTCTAGTTAAGAAGCTGCTGGGGCCTTACCTGGTTTTCATGGCTTCCACCATCAACGGGTCAGTAGTGAGAGTGATAGTTCTATCATCATGTACGTTTTGTGTGAAAACTGTTGCACACGAGGACATTTGGAGAAACTATGTAGAGTAACATGGATGTAATAATCAAGAAGTTAAAAAGTGTAATAAATATCATTTGTCGTTCTCCAGTAAAGTATGCTTGTCTTTATGGAACAATGAGCAGATTTTGTGACTTTGTTTGGTACATGGAATTGTGTAAAAATCACATATATATGCCTGTGGCAGCTCAGCTTCTGTGTTTGCTGCTGTATTCCTATTTTAGCTATTATAGATATTCAGTCAACCCCAATTAAAGACTAAGAAAACTAGAAACTACTCTCACTTGACAACTTGAAACTAGTAGGTTTTTAACTTTTTTGCTTGAAGTCCATCTCTGGTCACTAATTAAACCCCTAAAAAAATAATCTGTCTGTCAAAGTTACATATTTAGAATGTTTTTCCATGAAAATATTTCATTCTTGAGTTTAAATGACTTAGATATAACGACTTTACTCATTGTTTATGATGTTATTTACTATAACCATTGCTTTACAATATTAAGATTCAGCAAGTCCCGGCCTTTAGCTGTGATCACTGTTTCTCTTGTTGTGTGCAGATATGAAGGCACTGGACGCTCTCTTTCCCTCAAACTGATCCAGCAGCTGAGGCAGCAGAGTGCAGACAGTCAGCAGAGCACGTCAGCAGAGAACAGGACCACCAACACCGCCAGACTAGCAGCAGGTCGGTATCTCACTCTTACGATGTGCCTGCTCAGTGTCTCTCTGTCATCTGACTGCTTCCCTCTCTCTGCACAGCTCGCACCCTCCACGAGGTTTCTCTGCACGAGTCCATTCGATACGCTCCAGGAGACGCTGTGGAGAAGTGGCTCAATGAGCTGCTCTGTCTCGACTGTCTCAACATTCCCAGGCTCATCTCTGGCTGCCCGCTTCCACAGACCTGTGATCTGTATCCTTCATTTTGTTCATGCCTCTTTTTCTTTCCAATGGTAGCCTAATAGTTACCCAGGATCCACTGCTGCACGTGTGGTTTAGGTGGTGAGCGAGTGTACAAACACCAACACTGGCTCAATCAAAGTTTGTTTTTCTTAAATGCTTTTTTTTTGATCTATAAAACATCAGAACACTAAATGCTGTCTGTTAGAAATTCCACCACATCTCACATTTAGGGCAACCAATATTCCAAAACTTTATTGTCAAATAACACAACAAAAATCAGCAAATCTGCACATATCCGATGCTGCAACCCAAAACACCTTCATAGTTTTGCTTGAACTTAAATGATTATCATTCAGATTGAGGTTGACCAACCTGTATTCATTGAAAACAAGATTAAAATTAAATGTACAGCTACACTGATTCAAAATCTTTGATCCAAACCCTTTGAAAAATGGATGAAAGTCAATATAGCTTTCAAAAAACACATAAATATTTCAGATATTACTGACCCTGGTGATTGCCCCAGCATCTGAATTCTATCAGATCCAAATAGGTTTTAACTGCAGCGGCTCAAGCTCTTAACGGTAATAAATATAATGGTTATTTTTCTGACACTCTCCCACATTCAATACTTGAGTCTTGGTTTCGTCCTTAACTTGCACTGTTTAGGTATTATGTCAACAGAGACACACTGTTCTGCTACCACAAAGCATCTGAGGCTTTTCTGCAAAGGTTGATGGCTCTTTACGTGGCATCACACTACAAGGTGATCTTAGTTTATGTTCACTTCGCCTTTTTTTTCCCCCCCACAGGGAGCAATATGTCATACACACAGTGTTGTGTGTCTTCTTTATGTCTGTTTGCTGAATCACTGTTTTCTTTGGCTCCAGAATTCTCCCAATGACCTGCAGATGTTGTCCGATGCTCCGGCCCACCACCTTTTCTGCCTGCTACCGCCCGTTCCTCCCACACAGAACTTGCTGCCTGAGGTTCTCGCTGTGGTGCAGGTACTCGAAGACGCCATTAAGTCATTGTTAAATTGTTGCTATTGTTTTTTAATTTGAAAGAAATCGGTTAAATATGACATCTTCACTCACGCTAAATGAGCCACTTCTTTGTTTCTGTCAATCATTTAAATCACAAACACACATATTGTCCAGCCTCATCACTTTGAGTCTGACTGTGTTTTTTGCGACAAACCAGCTCTTTGGTTTGACTCATGCATGAGTTTGTTCCTCTGGTTCCTCAGGTGTGTCTTGAGGGGGAAATATCAAGACAGTCCATCCTCAACAGTCTGTCCAGAGGGAAGAAGGCCTCAGGTGACCTCATCCCCTGGACTGTGTCAGAACAGGTACACACAGCTTTCCACAGAAACATTACAGCTCATGTCTCTGCAATGTAATGAGGAATTCTTTGCTCCTCTTATTGCAGT
The DNA here is from genome assembly GCF_000690725.1 of Stegastes partitus. Classification (NCBI taxonomy): domain Eukaryota; kingdom Metazoa; phylum Chordata; class Actinopteri; family Pomacentridae; genus Stegastes; species Stegastes partitus. The sequence goes on along the minus strand of NW_007577869.1, from coordinate 7,856 downwards.
TCCAAGACCCAGAGTTTGGCAGCCTCTCTGGAGGCAGAGTGGTGCGAATAGCTGTCAATCCAGACTACCAAGGGGTAAGAACACGTAAAGGCCTCAGGGTGTTTGCTCTTGTTTTTACTTTATATAGATGTACTGTGTAGGTATGTTTGCACTGCGAGCGCTTTCCCCGAGATTAGGAATGTATTTAGGGAACTCTACCAATGTTTCCACTGGAAGAACCAGAGTCTAGATTAAGTTTTGTGGAAAAGTTTTACACCTTAAAAGAATCTGATTGACTTTGGGGACTTTTAACAGGGCTTGTAGTGCTTGTTGTTCACTGATGAGTTTCTGCACTATTGTTTTGAAATGCATTTTTAACGACAGCAATAATAATGATTAGGAATAAATAGTAGTACAGATAACAATACATAGTAATAAAAATAGTAAAAATAATAGTAAAAAATAATCTTAAAAACAATAAAAAAATGAGCTTTTGATACATCAGCTGACCAGTTTACCTTCACAGAGCTTTGTCCCTGCTCAGGAAATTACATGTTCCAGAGAAACGTTTAGCCGTGACAAAGTTTCTGGACGTTAGTTCTTGGGAAATGAAAGGCCCTGGAGCTTTTGGTGGAGTTGCATCATATGTACTTTTTCAACCTGTCCAACAGATGGGTTATGGCTCCAGAGCGCTCCAGCTGCTCCAGATGTACTACGAGGGCAAGTTTCCCACCATGGATGAGAGCACAAAGTCAAACCACAATGAAATCACTTCCATCAGCAGTGAGGTAAGACATAAACTGTTTTCAGCAACATCTGATTGACATTATTTCCTCACTTGAAGTGTAACTAGAGTAGGAATTCAGCTCGTTGCCAAGTAAACACAGATCTCTGTCGGAAACTCTGTTGTTGTGGTGTGTTGTGCAGGCTGTCAGTCTGCTGGAGGAGGTGGTCACTCCTCGGAAAGAGCTCCCTCCTCTACTGCTGAAGCTGAGCGAGAGGAGAGCAGAGAGACTGGACTATTTAGGAGTTTCTTATGGCCTTACTGCACAGCTGCTCAAGTGAGTTGAACAGAGAGCAGCTTTTCAATTGCTTTATGTTTGTTTGCAAAATTAAAAATGTCAAAAACTGTTTGCAATCTGACAGGTTCTGGAAGAAAGCAGGTTATACACCAGTCTACTTAAGACAAACCCCTGTAAGTAAAATCATTCAGTAGCTTTTGTGTGTGTTCTTTTATGTTTGTATTTATGTATTTTGCTGCTGTCAGATTCTGTAACAATCGATGTTTGTGGTTGTATCTAGAATGACCTGACAGGAGAGCACTCGTGTGTGATGCTGAAGGAGCTGAATACAGATGAAGCCCCAGAGCAGAGCCAGTGGCTCTCTGCCTTCTGGAAAGGTGAAGCTGCCTGCAACACCTCAGGAGACCTGGTTTGTTTATTCCCATTACACTCCTGCGTTACTCTTTTTTTTTTGTTGTTGTTTTCCTCAGATTTCCGCCGGCGCTTCCTGTCTCTGCTCTCCTATCAGTTCAGCAGCTTCCATCCGAGCCTGGCACTCAACATTTTGCAAAACAAGAAGTCGAAGGAGGAGACAAGCAGTAAGACTCTCACACCTGCACACCGATCTGCTTTCTTCAGTCTGTTACCAAACCTAATCTGACTCGTCTCTCACCTCAACAGCTCTCAGTCGCTCCGAGCTGGCAGCCCATTTCAGCCCGTACGACCTCAAACGTCTGGAGTTGTATTCGAGGAGCATGGTGGACTATCACCTCATCATGGACCTGATCCCAGCTGTGGCACGCATGTTCTTCCTCAAGCAGCTTGGAGACGTCTCCCTCTCGGCAGCACAGTGTGTACGTGTCCTCAGAGTTTTGTGTCCCAGATGCTCCTTTGTTGTAGCTGCTTTGTCGCAGATGTTGATTGTCTGATGACTTCTGTAGGCGTTACTGCTGGGAATAGGATTGCAGCACAAGTCCGTGGACACGCTAGAAAAGGAAATTGATCTCCCAAGCTCGCAGCTCATGGGCCTCTTCAACCGTCTCATCCGAAAATTTGTGCAAGTGAGTTGAAAAGCCGTGCATGAAGATGTTGTACAGCCTCCTATTAAAACAGCTGCACTAATACGTCCACTGTGTTCACCCTCGTTGTGTCAGGTCTTCACCAGCGTCCAAGAAAAAGCAATTGAAGCAGAGATGGCAACCACTAAAGATGTTACCATGGAGCCAACTGCCAGGAGCCTTAATGAAGATCTGGTATGTGCACTTGATTATATGCAACACTTAATTAAAGCTGGGACAATTCCTTTTTTGATTACCGCCAGTTTAACTATAAATATCTACAATTAGATAATATTTAATTGATGAAGCAAAAATATTTACATTTATCTCTCAAATTCTAGAACATGCCCATCATCTTTCTTTTATTTAATACTCAGTTTAATATGTTTCTGTTTTGGACTGTTGGTTAATATTAGTATTTAATCTAAAGACATATAATTTAGTTTTATGACATCATGACAAGAATTTTTCACTATGTTCTGACTAAGACATTTTCTCGAAGTAATATTTGAAAATGATCAACACATTGCTAAAAGATGTTTTTCCACTGATAGAATGAAGCAGCAAAGGAGTTTGAGGAGAGACACAAGCAGGACGTAGAGAAAGTAAAGGAAATGGACCTGGAAGAGTAAGTACACATCCATTATTTGTCCCTGCATTTTTACTTTTTAATTAGGGTGATATTTACTGTAGTTGTAATGGTTTCTTTTGTACTTTCAGATACAGGATTCGTGGAGATGATGAGGAGTGGGACCAGGTGTTGAAGAAAGCAGGGAACACGGCTATTGTCAGCATCAAAAGGTGAGGCGACCACCAGGATTTTTTTTGGGAGGGAAGGAATGTGGTGTTTGGTTGTTGTAGAAACTCGTTTCTAATGATGTCCTTCTACCAACAGTGACAAGAAGAGGAAATGGGAAGGGGGAAACGCCATAGCGAGCAATGGAGCTCCGCAGCATGGGAAACTAAAAAAGAAGGAAATGCAACATGGAAAATTCAAAAAGAACAAGGACAAGCATGGAAAGTTTGGAAAAAAGGCATGACGGGAAAGAGTAACCGTGAACCGTGCTGCAGTGACAGGACTGTATGTGTAATTTTGAGAGTTTTGGATATCTTGGACTGACTTGCAAACACAGACATGTGCCCTCAAGAGTGAATATCCTTTGTTCCTTTTTTATTTTTTTAAATTCAGATTTGTTTTCCCCAGTTTTTCCTCAGATACACTGGCATTTCTACATGTCAAAACAGGTTTGTTTCTATCACCCGTATGTGTAACACTGCACAGACACTGTAAATCAGCAGGAAATAACACACTTCAGCCTCATGTTCTAAACAAGTGTCATTTACTTTCACATATGTCAAACAATTCACTGTATTTTTAGTGGTCAGTTTGTCATTATTTCTATAAATACTTAAAAAAAGGTTAATGGAAAATTGATTTGTCTTTTTTTTTTTCCCCCTCAAACTAAAACCTGAGATATATGATGAGCTTTAGGCTCCACTGGAAAGGTCACTTGAAAACCTGAGGATGTAACTCCTTCCACTTCTGTTTGAGCTGCTGTTTCACATCCTCCGGTGCAAAGATGCAGTCTATGGCCTGCTGGGAGAGCTTCCATACGTCTTCATGATTTAGACCAAATGTGGAAGCTGCCAGCTGATATTCTTGAGACAAGTCTGTGCAAAAGACTCCTTTATCATCGGTCTGTAATGGTCAAAGAACAACAATCATTCAGGGCTGGTTGTTGATTTTCTCACATCTCCATAAAAGTTAACTTTAAAAAGCTAAACATGAACATCAGTTGAGTTAACAGATTGTAGTTTCACTTGACAGAAAACCTGCGGTTTAAATTGGGGCATTTAACAGGTAGGTCAGGTGTAATAATAGTGTCTTTGAAACCTGATTCATAGTCAAGTTGAGGTATTTTTGGCTCCTACTCTATTTATCTTGTTTTGGTCACTTCCAAGTGCTACAACTAAGTACAACTGCAATTCTACATCGGCGGAAAAGTAAAGCAAAAATCTACAACTAACTATTACATTTCAAAATGTTCAGACAACTACTGCCCACATTTTGTCTGTAGCAAAACCTCTAGTACAAAAAGTTGAAATAATTGTAGATAATTTTTGAGTTAAGGCACAGTTTTATTACCCACTGAAACGCCAGCAGTTTCTGGGAGTTTTTTTTTTTTTGCTTCATAGTTTGTACAGCAACTTAAAATCCTGTACCTCTATAGAAAAAAGCACAACCATGACTAGAAGTAGAGAGAACTCAAAAAGGTGTTCTGTTAAAAATATGTACTGATCAGTGAGGAACGTAGAGAGGACACTTACACAAATTACACTTGGGTGTCCCAACTGGTACCAGTAGTTGAAGTGATGTTTGGAATAACACGGCACAGTTTGTCCTTTGACATTTGATGTCAGGCAAAGCTCTACAAAGAAAAAAAAAAGATTGGCAAATAGAAGTATGTCAGCATAGTAAAGTTTACACACACACACAATGTTAATTATTTCACCCGAGTCTTACCCAGAGGTATGTTGTTGTTCACCACTTTGTCAACAAGGCTTTGAGATCCACCAACTTCAGGATGTAAGAAAGTGCCGTGACCGATTCTGTCTGGAGGAAGATTCAGCAGCAAATCTGACTCGTCCATCTGGGTTGGAACCTGAAACGATTTTCATCGTATTGACATTGTACTTGCACATTATGTGACTGAAGTCAAATTGTATAAAAATGTGATGGTCATACTTCTGAAAGGTGCAGTGACAACTTCAGTCCAGAGTTTTTAGCCTTCTCTAGGGCAGGTAGTAGGTATTTGCCATGGCCCACCTTAAAATAAAAGCTACGTTAGCATATGAAATATATACATACATATTAAGGTATGAAATATGACAAAATAAATGACAACACACTTTTCCATCTAGAAAGATAATCATTGATGTGGTTGGGTTAGGAGGGAAAAACTGCAACATAATTCTTAAGTTGTCCCTCAAAATGGACAAAAATACATTTAAAAATCTAAATAGCATTCCACCTGTCAGTACCATTATTTATCCAGATGAGAACTTTCAACTCAAAATAAATCCCACCAACTGAAAAGAGTCTGCAAAGCAATTTCTTTTTCAGCTACTTAAAACAAATGAGTTAGATGAGTCAAAGCTTTTGGTCAAAAACCTTTTTTAAATAAATGTAAAGTGATACATGAATAAAAACTAATAGGTAAACAATTGTACAGAAAAGTATCAAACAAATACTTCAGAAAACCTACAAAAAAATACTCGAGTAATGTGCCAGCACCGTGTAATTGTGTATTAGTAAAACACCTAATAAAATATTATTTGGCACTGTCACCTCAGCCCCTAACTGACCGTTGGATCTCCACTGAGGTCGAGTCCCAACACCAAACCATCAGATGAGAGCATAAACTCCTCTGCCAGTTTCACTGTCTCCATGGCAACTTCAGCCCCATTCCTGCGGTCAACCGCCACCAGAAACCTTCAAGGTAAATGACATAGAGGATAATTCACTACTGCAGACAGCCATGAAGTTGTTGCTTTATTCTTACAGTAAAATATTTTGAACAATTTTGATTATGAACAGAAGCAGAAATTCACCCAAAAAACATGTATGTGGTTGTTGTGCGCTGCAGTAATGAAAGGTGACGCCTACCTGACATCAATGTCTACTCCCTCATTTTTACACTGCTGAATGGCTTTAATGATTGTTTCAACATAACTCCTCTTTGTCAACCCTGACAAAAAATGAATAAATACACCTGTAAGTACATGGTAAAACAATCCTGACAGCACATCATGTCATTAAAATATTGAAGTCCATGTTGACATCCTTACCTGTGTCTTTCTTTTCCCTTGGTGTGCTTCTTAGCTCTAAATATTTGACACCATCAGCTGCAAACTCCCTGATAACATCTGTAGCCACCTGGAAAATACATTTAATAAGACAACTTGTTGCTGATCCCAAAGTGCTTCAATATTGCGGCTGTGGCTCAGGTGGTAGAGCGAGTTGGTCAATGATTGGAAGGTCGGCGGTTCAATTCAGCCCTGTAACCTGCGTCACAGTCGTTATGTTGTTTGGGGTGGTGGTCGGATGGGCCGTAGGTGCAGAATGGCAGCCACGACTCTGTCAGTCTGCCTCACCACCACCAGAATGAATATGTGTGAATGAATAACTGACAGTGTAAAGCGTCTCTGAGTGCCTAGAAAAGTGGTATAGAAATCTGATCAATTAATATAAGGCAACTGGATCTCTCTTTTCTTAGTTCTTGAAAATGTTTCAGTTCTCATCCAAGAGGCTTGTTCAGTTCTAACTGACTGGTGGGAAACCCTGGTATACACTATTATTGTCATCCCCAAATTACGCAGCAAATGATCCATTAACGACCTGGTACTTACAGTGAGTGGCTGTGAGCCTACTTATGGAGACATCTCAACACTATGTTAGTATCTGATAAGTGCTATCATAGACCTCCTTCTATATTTAGAGATGGCTGTTCCATATTAAGTTTTCTCAGGGGAGTGCCCCCTATCTTTCAGATACATATGGACTGCTGAGTCATATAGCAGGGGAGTGGCTCATCTGTTTTTCCTGTGCCATGCCGCGTGCTTGTGGACATATATTTTGATGTGAGGATGACAATATACACCTTGAACTCCTCATCAGCCAGTTAGAACAGAAGAAACCTCTTAGATGAGAGCTTAGACATCCTCAGGAACCAAAAACAAAGAAGTCCAGGATGGCCTGAATGACTGACAGTCTACACAGACATATCTGTTGCTAATATTTAGGGACACACAGACTTGAAAAAGCGCAGCACTTTTTAACTGAGTCCGTCCTCACCATCAGGATATCCTCCTCCGTGTCCACCAACTTGTGGATAACCTTGAAGACTTCAAAACACCTGTGGACACGCAAGACATGTTTTAATGTTCCTCCTTAGTCCCAGAAAGTTAAATCAGTACCATTATAATATACCACACATATGCCCAGAGGTTATAAGTACATTGCTTTACTGCATATTTGATGGTGTAGAAAGACTAAAGCAAGAGGTCAGAGTTACATGTAAGAAGATTACTTAGTAGCTATACAGGAGGAAAATGTAAAGGGGCTGTAAACAGGTTGTTTTAGAATAAATAAAGACACTGTTGGGATAAAAAAATTAAAAAAAAAAACACTGACTGACTGACAGACAGAGTTACACGCACTCCTCCAGAGTCCTCTGCTGGCCTTTGCCGATGGCCGTCATGCTGTGTTCAATGTTGAGCTGCGGTTTTCGGCGGATGAGCTTCTCGATGGTTTGGAAGCTGACAGAGCCGTTCAGGTGAGCATGAAGCTCCTGGTGACATTCAAAACGCTGACGTTAGCATGTCGCTAGCTAGCACAAACGCTAACTGAGTTCACTTTTACATGTTTAGAAACTTCAAATTCCGTCTCTTCTAAACATTCCCTCATTAAAGCTGCTCTCTTTACTCACCACTTTCGGCAACTCCCGGTAAAAGTCAGCGTCATTATCCATGACAAAGTAAAACAGAAGTCCGAGCCGGTCTGTGAGTCCTGCGCTGTCTTCTGCACTAAAACCTGCTTCTGTGTTCAGTCGATATTTTCATGCAGCACCAAGAGGTGTAACAAAGATTAAGCTCCCAGGCTGCGGGCGGTTCCCTCGTCAAGGTTCCGCTGCTCCTGCTGTGCCAGAAGTGTTTGTTTCTACATGATAAAAACGACATATTTCTTTTTTTTCAGGAAGTACCTTCCTAAGCTGACTTTAAACACATTCAGGACACTTTTCCCACTATATACTACATC